>NC_057412.1:4011027-4114582 GCF_019320065.1 Cervus canadensis | reverse complement strand
TCCATTGGTCTATATTTCTGTCTTTGTGCCAGTACCACACTGTCTTGATGACTGTGGCTTTGTAGTAGAGTCTGAAGTCAGGCAGGTTGATTCCTCCAGTTCCATTCTTCTTTCTCAAGATTACTTCGGCTATTCGAGGTTTTTTGTATTTCCATACAAATTGTGAAATTCTTTGGTCTAGTTCTGTGAAAAATACCGTTGGTAGCTTGATAGGGATTGCATTGAATCTATAGATTGCTTTGGGTAGAATAGCCATTTTGACAATATTGATTCTTCCAATCCATGAACACGGTATGTTTCTCCATCTGTATGTGTCCTCTTTGATTTCTTTCATCAGTGTTTTATAGTTTTCTATGTATAGGTCTTTTGTTTCTTTAGGTAGATATACTCCTAAGTATCTTATTCTTTTTGTTGCAATGGTGAATGTTATTGTTTCCTTAATTTCTCTTTCTGTTTTTTCATTTTTAGTATATAGGAATGCAAGGGATTTCTGTGTGTTAATTTTATATCCTCCAACTTTACTATATTCATTGATTAGCTCTAGTAATTTTCTGGTAGAGTCTTTAGGGTTTTCTATGTAGAGGATCATGTCATCTGCAAACAGCGAGAGTTTCACTTCTTCTTTTCCTATCTGGATTCCTTTTACTTCTTTTTCTGCTCTGATTGCTGTGGCCAAAACTTCCAACACTATGTTGAATAGTAGTGGTGAGAGTGGGCACCCTTGTCTTGTTCCTGATTTCAGGGGAAATGCTTTCAATTTTTCACCATTGAGGGTGATGCTTGCTGTGAGTTTGTCATATATAGCTTTTATTATGTTGAGGTATGTTCCTTCTATTCCTGCTTTTTGGAGAGTTTTAATCATAAATGAGTGTTGAATTTTGTCAAAGGCTTTCTCTGCATCTATTGAGATAATCATATGGTTTTTATCTTTCAATTTGTTAATGTGGTGTATTACATTGATTGATTTGTGAATATTAAAGAATCCTTGCATTCCTGGGATAAAGCCCACTTTTGGTCGTGTGTATGATTTTTTGTTTAATATGTGTTGGATTCTGTGCTAGAATTTTGTTAAGGATTTTTGCATCTATGTTCATCAGTGATATTGGCCTGTAGTTTTCTTTTTTTGTGGCATCTTTGTCAGGTTTTGGAATTAGGGTGATGGTGCCTCATAGAATGAGTTTGGAAGTTTACCTTCTTCTGCAATTTTCTGGAAGAGTTTGAGTAAGATAGGTGTTAGCTCTTCTCTAAATTTTTGGTAGAATTCAGCTGTGAAGCCATCAGGTCCTGGGCTTTTGTTTGCTGGAAGATTTCTGATTACAGTTTCGGATTCCTTGTTACCTATGATGGGTCTGTTAAGATCTTCTATTTTCTTCCTGGTTCAGTTTTGGAAAGTTATACTTTTCTAAGAATTTGTCCATTTCATCCAAGTTGTCCATTTTATTGGCATAGAGCTGCTGGTAGTAGTCTCTTATGATCCTTTGTATTTCAGTGTTGTCTGTTGTGATCTCTCCATTTTTATTTCTAATTTTGTTAATTTGGTTCTTCTTCCTTTGTTTTTTAATGAGTCTTGCTGACGGTCTGTCAAATTTGTTTATTTTTTTCAAAAAACCAGCTTTTAGATTTGTTGATTTTTTCTATGATGTCTTTAGTTTCTATCTGCAATTTATTTCGCCTAATTTTTTTAAGATTCTTTCCTTCTGCTAGCCCTGGGGTTCTTCATTTCTTCCTTCTCTAATTGCTTTAGGTGTAGAGTTAGGTTATTTATTTGTTTTTTTTCTTGTTTCTTGATATAAGCCTGTAATGCTATGAACCTTCCCCTAAGCACTGCTTTTACAGTGTCCCATAGGTTTTGGCTTGTTGTGTTTTCATTTTCATTCATTTCTATACATATTTTGATTTCTTTTTTGATTTCTTCTATGATTTGTTGGTTATTCAGAAGCGTGTTATTTAGCCTCCAGGTGTTTGAATTTTTAACAATTTTTTTCCTGTAATTGAGATCTAATCTTACTGCACTGTGGTCAGAAAAGATGACTGGAATGATTTCAATTTTTTTGAATTTTCCAAGACCAGATTTATGGCCCAGGATGTGATCTATTCTGGAGAAGGTTCCGTGTGCACTTGAGAAAAAGGTGAAGTTGATTGTTTTGGGGTGAAATGTCCTATAGATATCAATTAGGTCTAGCTGGTCCATTGTGTCATTTAAGGTTTGTGTTTCCTTGTTAATTTTCTGTTTGGTTGATCTATCCATAGTTGTGAGTGGGGTATTAAAGTCTCCCACTAGAAGGAAAGAAATCTTATTGTGTTACCATTAATTTCCTCTTTCATACTCGTTAGTGTTTGCTGTACATATTGCGGTGCTCCTATGTTGGGTGCATATATATTTATAATTGTTATATCTTCTTCTTGGATTGATCCTTTGATCATTATGTAGTGTCCTTCTTTGTCTCTTTTCACAGCTTTTATTTGAAAGTCTATTTTATCTGATATGAGTATTGCGACTCCTGCCTTCTTTTGGTCTCCGTTTGCATGAAATATTTTTTTCCAGCCCTTCACTTTTAGTCTGTATGTGTCTCTTGTTTTGAGGTGGGTCTCTTGTAGACAGCATATATGGGGGTCTTGTTTTTGTATCCATTCAGCCAATCTTTGTCTTTTGGTTGGGGCATTCAACCCATTTACATTTAAGGTAATTATTGATAGGTGTGGTCCCGTTGCCATTTACTTTGTTGTTTTGGGTTCACGTTTATACAACCTTTCTGCATTTCCTGTCTAGAGAAGATCCTTTAGCATTTGTTGAAGAGCTGGTTTGGTGGTGCTGAATTCTCTCAGCTTTTGCTTATCTGTAAAGCTTTTGAGTTCTCCTTCATATCTAAATGAGATCCTTGCTGGATACAGTAATCTAGGTTGTAGGTTATTCTCTTTCATTACTTTCAGGACGTCCTGCCATTCCCTTCTGGCCTGGAGGGTTTCTATTGATAGGTCAGCTGTTATCCTTATGGGAATCCCTTTGTGTGTTATTTGTTGTTTTTCCCTTGCTGCTTTTAATATTTGTTCTTTGTGTTTGATCTTGTTAGTTTGATTAATATGTGTCTTGGGTGTTTCGCCTTGGGTTATCTGTGGACTCTCTGGTTTCTTGGACTTGGGTGTATTTCCTTCCATTTTAGGGAAGTTTTCAGCTATATCTCCTCGAGTATTTTCCTCATGCCTTTCTTTTGTCTTCTCTATGGAACTCCTATGATTTCGATGTGGGCTTTCCACAGTCCCGGAGGTCCCTGAGGTTGTCCTCCATCTTTTGATCCTTTTTTCTTTTTTTCTCTCTGCTTCATTTATTTCCACCATTTTATCTTCTACCTCACTTATCCTATCTTCTGCCTCCGTTATTCTACTCTTGGTTCCCTCCAAAGTGTTTTTGATCTCATTCATTGCATTGTTCATTTTTAATTGACTCTTTTTTATTCTTCTAGGTCTTTATTAAACAATTCTTGTATCTTTTCAATCTTTGTCTCCAGGCTATTTATCTGTAACTCCATTTTGTTTTCAAGATTTTGGATCATTTTTATTATCATTATTCTAAATTCTTTTTCAGGTAGATTCCCTATCTCCTCCTCTTTTGTTTGACTTGGTGGGCATTTTTCATGTTCCTTTACCTGTTGGGTATTTCTTTGCCTTTTCATCTTGTTTAGATTGCTGTGTCTGGAGTGGACTTTCTGTATTCTGGAGGTCTGTGGTTCCTTTTTATTGTGGAGGATTTACCCAGTGGGTGGGGTTAGACGATTGGCTTGTCAAGGTTTCCCGGTTAGGGAAGCTTGCGTCAGTGTACTGGTGCGTGGAACTTGATTTCTTCTTTTTGGAGAGCAATGGAGTGCCCAGTAATGAGTTTTTAGATGGGTCTATGTGTTAGGTGTCACCTTGGGCAGCCTGTATGTTGACATTCGGGGCTATGTTCCTGTGTGCTGCTGAGAATTGCCGTGTATGTCTTGCTCTAAAACTTACTGGCTCTTGGGTGGTGGTTGGTTTCAGTGTAGGTATGGAGGCTTTTGGACAGTCACTTATTGCTTAAAGTTCCATGTAGTCAGGAGTTTTCTGGTGTTCTCAGGTTTTGGGCTTAAGTTTCCTTCCTCTGGATTTCAGTTTTATTCTTCCTGTAGTCTCAGGACTTCTCCAACTATACAGCACTGATAATAAAACTTCTAGGTTAATGGCGAAAAGATTCTCCCCTGTTAGGGACACCCAGAGAGGTTCACAGAGTTACATGAACAGGAGAAAAGGGAGGAGGGAGAAAAGGGAGGAGGGAGATAGAGATGAGCAGGAGGAGAAAAAGGGGGACTCAAGAGGAGAGAGACAGATCTACGCAGCTGTCTGTTCCCAGAGTGTTCTCCGTATCTCAGACACCTACAAGGATTCACAGAATTGGATTGGGAAGAGAAGGGGAAAGGAGGAAATAGAGGTGTTCTGAGGTAGAAAACAGAGATTCAAGATTGGGAGAGAATAATCTTCGGTTTAAAGATAGGGCTTCTCTTTTTTTTTTTGGTAAGGTTATAGTGTAGTGAAAATGAAAATGAAGAGTAGTAGAGGAGTTCTAGAGGACTTTAAAAGAAATAAGAGAAAAAGAAAAATAGAAAATAAAAGAGAAAACAGAAAGGAAAAAAAAGAAGAAAAAAAAGAAAAAGAAAAAAAAGAAAACAAAAAAAAAAAAAGAAAGAAAGAAAAAAAAAATTTTCTTTTCCCCTAATTAAAAAAATCGTAAAAATCTATGAAAATGAAAGTTAAGGAGTAATGGGGGAGTAATAGGGAATTTTAAAGGAAAATAAAAGAGAAAAAATAAAAAAGAAAAATATAAAAAGAAAAAAAAATTTTTTTTTTTCCTTACTTAGAAAAAATAGAAAAATAAAAATATATCTAGGAGTTTCTCTGGAGCTGCTGCGGTCAGTGTGGGTTCGGCTCAGTTTCAGATAGCTCCTCGTTCCAGCTTACACTTCTCGATATCTACAGGGCCCTTCCGGTGAAGTCGGTGTTTTCTACAGGGATTTTAATCTGTTGCACCGTCCCTTCTGAAGCGGGTCCCTTTGTTTATTTGGCTTCTGTTTGCCGGTCTCTTCAGAGCCTCATTTCCGCCCTGACACAGGCGGGCGGAGGTGGACTCTTATTCAGTTAGCTAGTTCCTTTGCGCTGCGGGGCGGGGCTGACGCTGCGGGGAGGGGCTGGCGCTGCGGGGCGGGGCTGACGCTGCGGGGAGGGGCTGGCCCTGCGGGGGTGGGCTGGCGCTGCCGGGAGGGGCTGACGCTGCTTTCTCCGTCTGCGCTGCTCAGGCTCCCGCTGTTCTATATGGAGCGCGCCCCGCGCTGCGCTAGGTTCCAGCCCTCGGGTGTTACACAAAAGCGCGGAAGGAAAAGCTGCGCCTGCTCTCTGTGCCTTCCCCGTCAGAGCGGTCCAGGCAGCGAGGGGCTTGATGGGCGCACTATCCCCAGGTGTGGCGCACTCACTCCCTTCCGCGGACCCAGTCTCAGTTTCCGCTGGCGCCAGTCGGGTGCGCGCGCCTTCCGCCCTCTGCGTCCCAGCCCCAGTCCCCGCCCGCGCCGGTCGGGTGCCTGCGCCCTGTGTCTCGCCACGACCTTCCCCTCCCCCCTGCCTCCTGCCTCCGGCGGGGCTGGGCGGGTCCGCAGCCTGCGACCTCTTCTTGGGACTTTCTCCGTCCCTTTGTTCTGCGAGCGGCCGGCAGTGTGTTCCGGCCGGTTAATTTTCTCTCTTTTGGTCTCCCACAGTTCAAGTTGGCACCTCACAGAAGCTCCCTCCGATTGTCCTCAGGGCACTCAGGCCCGGACCCTAGCCCAAGCAAGGTGGCCTAAGACTCCCTTCCCGGGACGGGTCTCCGTCCTTAGCTCTTTTGTCTCACTTTTTATCTTTTATATTTTGTCCTACCTCCTTTCGAGGACAATGGTCTGCTTTTCTGGGCGCCTGATGACCTCAGCTAGTGATCAGAAGTTGTTTTGTGAGGTTTGCTCTGCATTCAGTTATTCTTTTGATGAATTTGTAGGAGAGAAAGTGGTCTCCCCGTCCTACTCCTCCGCCATCTTGGCTCCTCCTAGATTTTAAACTTTCATGTGATCATCAGGAATTGTAGGCGCTATGCACCATTCCAAGAATGCTCAGTTGTACTAGAAATTGTTTCCTGACTTGATAAAATTTCATCTCTTTTGGAAATTCCTTTCTACTTCACTTCCCAACTATGCTTGGTAATATATTATGTTATTACTTTCTGTTCATTAGTAAAAATTTGCCATGTTCAATCAAATGCAAAATTTACTACCACTTAATTCATCTTTCCTATACTCTCTTTTTGTTTTCTGTGCCAGTAGTCTCATGTTAATCATAAACAATGACTTTGTACCACCCTAAATAAAATTCAGACCCTTTATACCCGCAATCAGAACTTCCCAGGTGGCTCAGTTGTAAAGAATCTCCCTGCAATGCAGGAAACACAAGACATATGGGTTTGATCCCTGGGTCAGGAAGATGCCCTGGAGGAGGAAATGGCAGCCCACAACAGTACTCTTGCCTAGAAAAATCTATGGACAGAGGAGCCTAGCAATCTACAATCCATGGGGTGGCATGCATGAATATTTCCAACTGTCATTTTTAAAATGAAGCCCCCTCCATAAAACCACTATAAACTCCCAAAATAGGTGATTGCAAAATTTTATATTCTTCCTGCAGCACTTTTTCTACTTTTTACTAAATATACTATTGATCCATTAAGCCAGTTTTTCTTTCCTGAATAAATGTTTTTTTCTCTATACCAGGAACATCATCAAATTTGGAAATTTTCATTTGTTTCCCCTTCCGTAAATTGTTTACATCCTATGTTCTTCATCCTCCATGAAGTTTCCCCATTTTGGAAGAAACAAAGTGTGACTATTAACCTTCATCCATCAAAAAGAAAAAAAATAGAAAATAAGCTATTTATTATCCCACTAGATGCTTTGCAATTTATATTTATTAGATTTAATCTATCACTTCTATAAAATAGCCACATAAAAATCCAATACTATTATAATATTAATGGAAATTCCTTTAGTTCAAAGTCAGTATTCATTTAATGTGTACTTTAAAATGCACCTATAATTTATAGTAGATTACATCATGTGCAAGAACTATTTAATAATTATAGATTTATGTAAATAAATACATTTAATTTTGAGAGTGGGTGATTGGATTAACAGTAAATCATATCTAATTTGTGTTTTTCCTTCAGTCTCAATGGATGGACTATTTTTTTTTTTCTTCACTCTAATCATTAGCTTTCCATAAGCATGCATCCTGCCTTGTTTTCTCATTTTAATTCTTCTGGAACTTTCTTCATTAGTCTCCTCAACTCCACTTTCATCTCCTGCCTATTTGTCGCTAGGAGATTTTCAATGTTTTCTTTTGCCAAGACAATTTTTGCCCAGAGACCTCTCCTCATTTGGGGGTTTCTCATCCTCTGCTATGGTGGGGAATTCACCACAATTGACCACCTTCTTCTGCAAACCCTTTTCAATAACTTCCTTATTTTCCTTGTACTGCTTTACTCCTCACATGTTTCTTCATTGATTCCTCAGACTTTATCCTAATTCTAACTAAAGCAGTCTTCTAAGATTCAACTCTTTGACCTTGTACACTCTTCCTCTAAATTCTCTCACTAAATTACAGTTTCTACTCCAAATGCAGTGCCTGACTTATTGAAGGCACTCAATTAAAACTCAAAAGAAAAATATCCATGAGTAAATATTGTATCTCATATTTGTAGCTTTAAATAACAAATTAATATTGTTGATGTTGTTGTTCAGTTGCTAAGTCGTATCCAACTCTTTGAGAGCCCACAGACTGCAGTATGCCAGGCTTCCCTGTACTTCACTATCTCCTAGTGTTTACTTAAATTCATTTCATGTCCATTGGGTGGGTGATGCCATCTAACCATCTCATCTTCTGCACCTGGCGAGCTACAGTCCATGGAGTCACAAAGAGTCGGACATGACTGAGCAACTAACAAATTAATGTTAGTCACTTACAGATCGATAATCATGTACTCTCCTCTTTCACGAACCTACAAATTTCAGCTAGACAGCTCTCTTCTTGAATGTGTTATCATAACCTCCAATCCATGTATTCCCAGCAAAACTAACTTCTACTGAAAATAATGTTTCTCTCCATTAGCGCACTACCTCTCCTGATGATTACTCAAGTTCAATATAAAAGAACCACTTTTACTCATTTATTTGTTTCACTAACTCAAATAGTTTTCCATTGAGAATGTCACGTCACATCTATTTCTTCTTACTCTCTTGTTGCAACTAGCCTAATTCTGGACCTAATCTTGGCACTCGGATCCTCCACTGTACTATTAGTCCCAAGTACTCAGAGCATCCTACACTCCAATCTATTCTGTACATTGTTATCAAATTTATATTTCTTTTCACTGATTTCTCCTGTTTAACATTCTGGATTTCATGTTCCACTAATTCTAAATCCTCTGCCTGGTTCACAGATCTTTTTAAATATTCTTCTTCACCAACCATTCTGAACCTGTTCACCACTCTAAGTCATGATAGTCATCAAATTACTTATGAAATTCATGCATATGCAAAACACCAACCATATTCCCTAGACCACTAATTTAATGCCCATTTTTATCTCTGTCTCTGTCACTTTGTCCTTTCTCCCACTTTGAATTCTTCTTTCTTTTCTAATCTATTGGTCCAACTCTCTAAGCCCAGTTCAAGATTTCCCTTCTGTGAGATCATTCTGTGATTACTGGAGTCCTCTGAACTCCTGTCAGCCTTCTTCTTTGTGTCACATAGCTCTTTCCTACTAAGTTTTGTTCATGAGATTTTAGTCTTCATTTTCCAAACAGGTTAGTTCTTTGGTGGCAGCAACCATATCTAATCTGTGTCTCTATAGCATCCACCGCAACAATAATCGAACACGTCTTAAGTGCTCAGTAAATCCCTCTTGATCCTGTGCTGAGGCCAGGTGTATGCAATATTTGCCACTAACTCATTTTTGTTGAATTAATGTATTTATTTTAATTGGAGGGTAATTGCTTTATAATATTGTGACGGTTCTTGCCACACATCAACATGAATTGGCCACAGATATTCACGTGCTCCCTCCCCCATCCTGAGTCCCCTCCCACTTCTCTCCCCACCCCATCCCTCTGGGTTGTCCAGAACACCAGCTTTGGGTGCCTTGCTTCATGCATGGAACTTGCACTGGTCATCTCTTTTACATATGGTAATGTACATGTTTCAACGCTATTCTCTGAAAACATCCCACCCTCGTCTTCCAAAGAAGGCATACAGATGGCTAATAAACACATGAAGATATGTTCAACATCACTCATTATTTAAAAAATGCAAATCCAAACCACAAGGAAGTATCATCTCACACTGGTCAGAATGACCATAAAAGTCTATAAACAATAAATGCTGGAGAGGGTGTAGAGAAAAGGGAACATTCTCACACTATTGGTGGGAATGCAAACTGGTACAGCCACTATGGTAAACACTGTGGAAATTCCTTTAAAAAATGGAAATAGAACTGCCATACAACTGAGCAATCCCATTGCTGAGCATACACATGGAGGAAACAGAATTAAAACAGACACATGTACGTTAATGTTCATTACAGCACTATTTACAGTACCTAAGACATGGAAGCAACCTAGATATCCATCCGCAAATGAATGGATTAGGAAGCTGTGGAACATATACACAAGGAAATATTATTCACCTGTAAAAAGGAATATATTTCAGTCAGTTCTAATGAGCTGAATGAAATGGGAACCTATTATACAGAGTGAAGTAAGTCAGAAAGAGAAAGACAAATACTGTATATTATCACATATGTATGGAATTTAGAAAGACGGTACTGACAATCCTACATGTAGGGTAGCAAAGGAGACACAGACATAAAGCCACTAACTCTTAATTGGACATCATTTGTTTAACAGCCATGGTTGCTGAAAATGTGAGCTATGGGCAAGTGACATCAGCATCACCAGGGAATTTGTTAAAAAATAATTTTTCAGACTCTGCTCAGTTCAGTTCAATCGCTCAGTCGTGTCCGATTAACACTTATGCTGCTTTGCTTAACGTCCACTGATGTAAGTCTTAATCTCAACAAAAACACCCTCACAGAAGCACCCAGAATAATATTTGACCAAATATCTAGGCACTGTGGTCCAGAGAGCTTGTTCAGTCACTCAGTGGCGTCTGACTCTTTCTCACTCCACGGACTGCAGCACGCCAGGCTTCCCTGTCCATCACCAACTCCCAGAGTTTATTCAAACTCATGTCCATTGAGTTGGTGATGCCATCCAACCATCTTATCCTCTGTTGTCCCCTTCTCCTCCCGCCTTCAATCTTTCCAAGAAGCAGGGTCTTTACCAATGAGTCAGTTCTTCACATCAAGTTGCCAAAGTATTGGAGTTTCAACTTCAGAATCAGTCCTTCCAATGAATATTCAGGACTGATTTCCTTTAGGATGGACTGGTTGGATCTCCTTGCCATCCAAGCAACTCTCAAGAGTCTTCTGCAACACCACAGTTCAAAAGCATCAATTCTTCAGTGCTCAGCTTTTTTTTTTTATAGTATAACTCTCACATCCATACATGACTGCTGGAAAGACCATAGCTTTGACTAGATGGACCTTTATTTGCAAAGTAATGTCTCTGCTTTTTAATATGCTGTCTAAGTTGGTCATAACTTTTCTTCCAAGGAGCAAGCATCTTTTAATTCCATGGCTGCAGTCACCATCTGCAGTTATTTTGGAGCCCAGAAAATTAAAGCCTGTCACTATTTCCACTGTTTCCCCATCCTTTAGCCATGAAGTGATGGAACCGATGCCATGACCTTCGTTTTCTGAATGTTGAGCCAACTCTTTCACTTCCATCAAGAGGCTCTTTAGTTCCTCTTGGCTTTCTGCCATAAGTGTGGTGTCATCTGCATATCTCAGGTTATTGATATTTCTTCTGGCAATCTTGAGTCTACCTTGTGCTTCATCCAGTCCATCCAGTGTTTCTCATGATGTACTCTGCATAGAAGTTAAATAAGCAGGGTGACAATATATAGCTTTGATGTATTCTTTTCCCGTTTTGAAACCAGTCTGTTTTTCCATGTTCAGTTCTGACTTTTGCCTCTTGACCTGCATACGGATTTCTCAAGAAGCAGGTCAGGTGGTCTGGTATTCTCATCTCTTGAAGAATTTTCCACAGTTTGTTGTGATCCACACAGTCAAAAACTTCGGCATAGTCAATAAAGAAGAAGTAGATGTTTTTCTGGAACTCTCTTGCTTTTTTGATGATCCAGTGTATGCTGGCAATTTGATCTCTGGTTCCTCTGCCTTTTCTAAATCCAGCTTGAACATCTGGAAGTTCCCAGTTCATGTACTATTGATGCCTGGCTTGGAGAATTTTGACCATTACTTTGCTATCGTGTGAGATGAGTGCAATTGTGCAGTAGTTTAAACATTCTTTGGCATTGCCTTTCTTTGGGATTGGAATGAAAACTGACCTTTTCCAGTCCCGGACTGGACCCTACTCAAGATCTACTAAATCAGAAACTCTCGAGATGGAACCCAGAAATCTGTTTTTCAAGGCCTCTGATGTGGTTTTCAACCTCTGAGTGATTATGATTCACACTATCATTTGAGAACCACATCTATGGATCTAACATCTAGTCCTCAAGGCAATGCTTCTGGACAACTAGTGCTGCGCAATGCAAATGGTTAATTTACCGAGCTTTTATATTTCAAAGCATTCCTACCTGCCTAAAACAAGGCAAGTGGTGAATAGCAATGTCATTTTGATGATTCACAGAGTTGGGATGATAATGGAAACACAGTCTGTTTGTGCAGTTATTTATCTAAATCTGAAAAGTTTTGCAGTGAAGGTTTATATTCCATATTTATTTTAACTTTAGCCTTGAAAGTGAAAGTCAGTCAGTCATGTCTGATTCTTCACAGCTCCATGGACTACAGCACTCCAGGCTTCCCTGTCCTTCCCTATCTCCAGGATTTTGCTCAAACTCATGTCCATTAAGTCAGGGATGCTATCTAGCTATCTCATCCTCTGTTGCCCTCTTCTTCTCCTTCCCTCAATCTTTTTCAGCATCAGGGTCTTTTCCATTGAGTCAGCTCTCCACCTGGGGTCTTCCCAAGTGATGCTAGTGATTAAGTACCTGCCTGCCAATGCAGGAGACATAAGAGACACAGTTTTAATCCCTGAGTCAGGAAGATTTCCTGGAGAAGGATATGGCAACCCACTCCAGTATTCTTGCTTGGAGAGTCCTATGGACAGAGGAAACTTGTGGGCTACAGTCCATGGAGTCACATGGATTCAGACATGCCTGAAGCAACTTAGCACACAGCACACAGCTCTTCACATCTGGTGGCCCAAGTATTGGTGCTTTGGCTTCAGCATCAGTCTTTCAAAAAATATTCAGGGTTCATTTCCTTTAGGATTGATTGATTGGATCTCCTTGCAATCCAAGGGGCTCTCCCACACCATAATTCAAAAGCATCAATTCTTCAGCGCTCAGCCTTCTTTATGATCCAACTCTTACATTATTACATGACTACTGGAAAAACCATAGCTTTGACTATATGATATGTATGTTGACTATAATCAGAAATGTGAAGATTTATTTTAAGCATTTTGGCTCACATGATTTTGAGGACTGTCAAGAGTAAAATCTGCAAGGCAGGCTGGAGACACAGGGAGAAAATTTGGTGTTGCAGCCCGAATCCAAAGGCCATCTAGAGGCAGGATTTGCTCTTCTTCTAATGGACCTGGCTGGGTCTTTTCTCTTAAGATCTTCAACTGATTGGATGAAGCACACCCACATTATGGAAGGCAATCTGCTTCACTCTACTAATCTAAGTGTTCATCTCATCTCTAAAAATACCTTCACAGAAACATGGAAACTGGTGTTTGACTGAACATCTGGACTTCACAGCCTAGCCAAATGGACACATAAAATTAACGATCGCAGATGGTGAACAGCCTGAGTCCTCAACAGTCATTGTAATGTAATTCCGGCTCTCCACACATATTTAATAACAGAGCTACTTTGAGTTTTAATCTCAGGCAAAAAAAAAAAGTGTATATCTCCAGGTGGCAGTAAAAAAATAAAATAAAATAAGATTTGACCGCTTTAAGGAAGTTCGAGCTCTTTTCAATTATTTGGTCTAAGGCATAGTTTTTCTTAGCAGGTGTTGAGGTAATAGGGAACTTCTTTTCAATCACAGAAGTGCACTACCTTTCCTGGGGAAGCTTTTATAAAATGCCATCAGCCCCTCTCCAGACCAATTAAATTGGAATTTCAGGGATGGGGTCCAGGCAATGACATTTCATGAAAGCTCTTCCAAGTGAACCTGATGTGCAGTCAGATTTGAGAATCACTGCTCTAAATAAAGGACACCTACCTCAGCATGTCTTACAAATCCAGTCATCTGATGAATCTGATACTGCAGTCACTAAGAAAAATGAGTCACTTGTTTAGATTCATATCAGCAAAATATAAGCTTCCTTTATGATTGCTTCATATCTTACCTTAAAGTTTATTAATATTATAAACATTTTTATGTTTGTGTCTACTAGATGATGAAGCCTAGTTTTTCCTTTGAATTTTAAAATTCTTATTTATTTTTTAACTGTGTATCTCACAGAAAAGACATACTTGTATTTGCAGTTTTTGTCTTTTTTGTCTTTATTTAGCTTTTCATCTGTAGTTTCTTTTATTTCATCTCCTCGAATTTCCTTTGTTTTTAATGTTATGGTTTGAATATATTCCTAGTTTTCTAAACTTTTTACTCAGTATTTAATCTTTATTCTATTTTAGACATGTTTTAATTATTTATACTAAATTATAATATGTGTATAAATGGTTTCATTGTTCATCATATTTGTCTTTGGAACAAAAACTTCCCTATTTATAAATTATTTATTTGTAATCAACTCTCAATTGGAGAATAAATACCTTCAAGAATTTGCTTTATTTGGCCACTGTCAAAGATACATTAATAATCTGCTTTCCAAATCTTCATATATTTGAAAATCATTTAATATTTTCTTAAATCTATAAACAGTATTAGAAAAGTATTGGATTTTAAATCCTTGATATAGCAAGACTTTCTCTCAAAATACTGTAATCAGTCTTCTACTTTCCCTTGTTAGACCAGAGATGGAAGGGGTGTTACAGAACAGATTTATTTTTGTTCCCTTGAGGTGATATTTCTTCTGTCTAGTCCCATGTAGAAATCTTTGTTTACACATGAAGTTTAATAATTCCAACAAGTTATGTTTTGTTACTGTTTTCTTTCGTTTTGGTGGACATCTAGAGTTCTTGTTTTCAATAGATTTGAATTTTTCAGTTTAATAAATATTCATCCACTATGGCTTTGAATACTTCTTTATGTTTTTTAAATTAATTTATTCATTTTAAATGGAGGATAATTACTTAACAATATTGTGATGATTTTTGCCAAACATCAACATGAATCAGCCACAGGAACACCTGTTTCCGCCCATCCTGAACCCCCTCACCTTCATCCCTCCACACCTGACCCCTCTGGGTTGTCCCAGAGCACCGGCTTTGAGTGCCCTGCTTCATGCTTCAAACTTGCACTGGTCATCTGTCTTACATATGGTAACATACATGTTTCAGTGCTATTCTCTCAAACCATCCCTTCCTCGCCTTCTCCCACAGAGTCCAAAAGTCTGTTCTTTACCTCTGTGTCTCTTTTGTAGCCTTGCATATAGGATCATCATTACCATCTTCCTAAATTCATTTGTGTTTCACTTTCTGACTTACTTCATTCTGTATAATTGGCTCCAGTTTCATCCACTTCATTAGAACTGACTCAAATGCATTCCTTTTTATAGCTGAGTAATATTCCATTGTGTATATGTACCACAACTTCTTTATCTATTCATCTGCCAATGGACATCTAGGTTGCTTCCATGTCCTACCTATTGTAAACAGTGTTGCACTGTTTTCTTTAGAACTACCACGTAAGTTTATCTTAAAAAGCACCATCTGAATAATATCTAATTGTATGGTTTTCATCTTTTGACCATTTTCCTCTCTGTGCCTTTTTTATTTTGGATTCTACATAACATCTTTTGTGTTTAGCTTCTATCATGACACGTTTGTCATCCACATTAGCTCTGTTGTTTAATTCATTTTTTCTTTTAAAATCTTTTATATTATCTTTCCTCTTTTTCTTTCCTACTTCTGTCAGTACCTTTTCTGGTTTCAGTAGAGTGACATTTAGTCTGTGAGTTGGTCTTAATATTTTTTAAAGCATTAAGCAGTACACACATTTTTTTTTTCTGCTTGCTAGTATAAATCTTCATAAATGTTGTTTTGTGCATATTTTCATTAACAAATCAATCATCTTTTTTACTGGAAAACATTCACAACAATTCCATACAATTTTATGCTTAGAAAGTTCATTCAAAGCCACTCTTTTGGAACTTCTCTGGCAGTCCAGTGGTTAAAGATCAGTCTTATAATGCAGGCTACTCAGATCTGAGCCCTAGTCAGTCAGATTTTTAAATATTTGGTCAAGGCAATTTGCAAGGCCTCTGAGGTCAACCATTTCAAATGATATTGCCACAGCAATGTCATTCCATCACCACACCAAATCTTTAAGCTATTATTCCTTAGCACAAAATCCTGGCAGATAAAAAGCACAACAAATAGAAAGACCCACTCCTTAGTCCTTTGCAGTACCTACTGTGAGCAAGATGTGTGTGTCACCATTATAAAGTGTCCAAAATTAAACAGAAACTTGGTTTTAAAATGCTTGAGAATTGATGTTTAATTTGACCTAAAAGCCAAATAACCAAAGCTTGGTTTATGAAAGATAGCCCAAATATTATAGCCAATTAATTAGTTCTAATACTTATTTTAAAAGACTTCCTAGGCCAAAGGAAACTTTATTAGAAGCGTTATTCTAACTCTCTGTTCCTAGAATATGCTCAAGATCAGAAAAGCAGAAGCAGCAAATACAAGTGTTTGTTGTTTTTTTTTTTTTCTGAATGTATGAATTTTTACTTTGTTTTCCAAAAGTGAAAAATAAACTCTAAAAACTGAAATATTTTTGTTGAGAAGCAAGTACTTAACATCAAAATATTTTGAGGTAACTTGCAAACTGGTATTGAGAGGAAGAGCATTCAAACAGACTCAGAGAAGAAAGATTTCCTTAGAAGATGATGTCAGAACAAACGGGATGTGTTGAAAGTCACAATCTAGGAGAAAGGCCAATGGCATCTTTTGACATGTTTTATTTTATGCTGGAGTATAATTGATTACAATGTTGTGTTAGTCCCGGGTGCACAGCAAAGGAACTCAGTTACACATGCACATGTGTCCATTCTTTTTCAAATTCCTTTCCCACTTAAGTTGTTACATAATACTGAGTAGCATTCCCTGTGCAGCTGATTATCTCCAGCCATTGTAATAGCTCTAGTCAGCTTGCTCCAAGACTTCTTGCTTCACATATCTCAAAAAATGTTAAGTGGTTAATCCTGTTCCCCTTCATTACTGACACTTGAACCCAAGATACAACCAACCACTTCTGTCCTGGACTAGTACACTTGTCTCATGGATACACTCCTCTTTTCATTGACCTCTCTCTTCTAATCCTTTTTTCCACATAAGATAGGAACTTTTGAGTGTGATATTTGTGTTTATATTTAGAAATAAAGTAATAGATGGACATACCATGGAATAAGAAATATGTCAAAGAACCAATATTTGGATTCAACCAAAAAAGGAACATAGTCTTATCCTAAGTGTGCTCATCCAGCTTTCCAAGAGGCTGAAAATTCTGAAATCAATAATCTCTGACAAAGAAACCAGACTTCTTAGTAAAGACTTTTTATTAAGAAACTGACATTTTTGCTCCATTTTCTTGTACTCCAATTGTATATTCCTCCTGCATTTATGCAAATAGCCACAGCACAGAAAGAAAAAAAGTGTAAGAAGCTACACCTGAAAAACGATCAGAATGAGATCTTCTATCTTCAGTGATGTGATGGAACTATTCTCTCTCCATCAGTTGCAAAGAGCTTCTTAGACGTTAGGGACTTCCCTGGTGGTCAGACGGTAAGCAATCTGCCTGCAATGCAGGAGACCCAGATTCGACCCCTGGGTTGGGAAGATCCCCTGGAGAAGGACATGGTAACCCACTCCAGTATTCTTGCCTGGAAAAATCCCACGGATGGAGGAGCCTGGCGGGCTACAGTCCACAGGGTCACAAAGAGTTGGACATGACTGAGCAACTTCACTTTCTTTTTCTTTTCTTAGAAGTTAAATCAGGTTCCTGACAGACAATAGTAATTTCTTACTTTGGTGTGAAGTTAATGGTGGGGGCGAGACGAGGTGGATTTCAACAGAAGTTGTAGTTGGAGCAATCATTTCAAAGGCACAATATGATCTGCAATGGCGATTAGCAGCAGGAGGAATGGCAAATTCTGTAGCAAAGTGGTTGGTAACTGCAGCAGCCTGAGCCATATCCATGAGTATAACCAGGTCCTCGGCCACAGTGGAAGCCATAGCCACAGCTAGAGCCATACCCACAGTGATCACTGTAGCACCCACTGTGATTTCTGTAGTGCCTTTACATGGTTTCAGAGTAAAGGCTTCACTTAAGGTGTAGGAGGGTTTCTAGAGTCTGAACATCATCTTCTCTTCCAGGACCTTTAGATACTTCCAGGAATGGATAGGTCATACCTCACGTGGGCTCGCTTCTCTAATTGTGCAATTATTTGCCTAAAATGAACTCATTCTGATTTTTTTTTTAATTTCTTTAGTTTGACATTTTTTATTCCTACCCTAGGAATTTTCTCAAGCCTCAAGCCAAACTTATACTGGCTTCCCAGGTGGCACAGTGGTAAAGAATCTGTCTGCCAATGCAGGAGGCACTGGAGACGTGGGTAACCCATCCCTGGGTTGGGAAGATCCTCTGGAGGAGGAAATGGCAACCTGCTCCATATTTTTTCTTGTGAAATCCCAGGACAGAGGAGCCTGGTGGGCTGCAGTCCACTTGGGCTTCCCCGGTGGCTCTGATGGCAAAGAATCTGCCTCCAATGTGGGAGATCCAGGTTTGATCTCTGGGTTGGGAAGATCTCCTGAAGAAGGGAATGGCTACCTACTCCAGTATCCTTGGAACTTCCCTCAGTTCAGTTCAGTTCAGTTCAGTCACTCAGTCATGTCCAACTCTTTGTGACCCCATGAATCACAGCATGCCAGGCCTCCCTGTCCATCACCAACACCGGAGTTTACTCAAACTCATGCCCATCGAGTCGGTGATGCCATCCAGCCATCTCATCCTCTGTCGTCCCCTTCTCCTCCTGCCCCCAATCCCTCCCAGCATCAGGGTCTTTTCCAAAGAGTCAACTCTTCACGTGAGCGGATCAGAATACAAAATGCAAAGACATTGTTACAGTATCAAACTTCTTGGATGAGCCATTTACTAATCTTAAGGCCATGGAAAATGTTCTCAAATTCATGAAACTCAGTTTTGGCAACTGCTAAATGGGAATAAAAATAGCTACATGTGCTTAAAAATTGGTCAAGAAGTCTATGGGAATTATATGGCAAATAAACAGGTTGTAGCACAGATCCTGACATATAGTGGAGACACAGTACATTCTATTTCTTCCCCCCGTCTTTAATTCAAGTATAAGCATTTCCAAATAACAACAGCAATCAGTGAAGACCAAGTGAAGTTGCTCAGTCATGTTCGACTCTTTGCAATCCCATGGACTGTGGCCCACCAGGCTCCTCCATGCATGGAATTTTCCAGGCAAGAGTACAGGAGTGGGTTGCCATTTCCTTCTCCAAGGGATCATCCCAACCCAGGGATTGAACCCAGGTCTCCTGCATTGCAGGCAGATGGTTTACTGTCTGAGCCACCAGGGAAGCCCTAACAACAGCAATACATATTTTCAAATATCTATATTTGAAAATGTACTGATATAGTTATTATAGCAAAATTTTAATATTCATGTTAATGTTTCTGTGTGGTTTTTTTTCATAATAACCTTTCAAAAGTGACCCAACTCCCTCAAAAATTAATTACCATGCAATTGGACACATTGCACCTTGCCTGAAGCAGCTTAAATCATATTTCTGTAAAAATACAGTATGAAGCAATACATCACAGGGCTTGGCTTCATAGCATATTTTGAAGCTCAGTTATCATGAACATCTATTAAAACTATAAGTGCCTAACTTCAGAACAAGCTTATTTATTTAACAAAATAGCTAAATATCTCATTTCAAAATTGTCACAGGTGTGTGTGTTTAGTTGCTTAGTTGTGTCTGATTCTTTGTGACCCCATGGACTGTAGCCCAGGCACCTCTGCCCATGGGGATTCTCCAGGGAAGGATACTGCAGTGGGCTACCATGCCCTACTCCAGGGCATCTTCCCAACCCAGGGGTAGAACACAAGTCTCCTGCATTTCAGGTGGGCTCTTTACCATCTGAGCCACTAGGGAAGCCCAAGAATACTGGGGTGGGTAGCCTATCCCTTCTCCAGTGGATCTTCCCAACCCAGGAATTGAACCGGGGCCTCCTGCATTGAAGGTGGATTCTTTACCAGCTGAGCTACCAGAGAATAGGGTTTCTATGTAAAAGTGAAGTCAGTTTTTATTTGGAAGTGACCATATTGAAATTGATATGAATATAGAGATGAGTCAGGTGTGTTTATAAAGTGGTTTCTCCTGATTCTAGAGATCATACTCCAAAAGTTCTATGAGAATCTCACTGATAGCAGGTATACATTTCCCCTCTTTCCACTAGATGTCAATTCAACCTGAGTACAAATGTGATTTAGCCCAACTCCCCAGCCATCTAGTCAATTTTCTCTACCCGTAAAGAATACTGAAAAATTTTCCATTTCAGATGTCTGGACTTGATCCTTAAAGCCATTTGGTGAAACTAGTAGATTATAAATTATGAAGTCATTTAACAAAGGCTGGGGCTCAGAAGGGTTTGATTCCAAATCAAATTCACATTTCCAAGTTTTCTTGGTCTCATATACAGTGAGAATACTATAGTATTCTCCAGAGCTATGCAAATGACTTTTCCTTGAATATTTTCAGTGATGGAAACTCTCAACTTCCTGTTTTAAACAATCCCATTTTATTATGAAATCTATTTTTGTTAGTGCTTCTATACAACCCAAATCTCTGGGAAGCTCCCAGTAGGAGTTGCTAGGGTAACTTAAGATCTTTGCACACATAACAGTGCTTTTCCTGTCCTCTCTAGTTTATCCCTCATGAAATATCTAATGCAGTCTTTGGTTAATAAGAAATATTTCTATCTTGCCTTCTTTAGGTTCAAGCTTCTGCCAGTACTACCCTCTAACTTTGCTAATACACTTGCTGTTACCTCATGGCAACTACAATGCCTTTTCTCTTCTGTAGGATAAGATATTCAAAACAGCATTTCCAATCATCTATGGCCATCTTCCAAACCTATAAAAAGTTGCTTTGCTCACCTCTCTCTTATTATTTTTAAGAACATTACATTTTTTCAGTGATTTTGATTCTATACCTGGCAGACAGTGTTTAAACTATAGGATCAACATTTTTTTTTAATTAAAGTAGGAAGAAGTGCTAAAGGTCAGATAAATCTATCTGGCTTCTGTGTGTTTTAATTTATTCATAATATTCAGATTAAGTAAAATGTAGCATAATAATCAGACACCCTCAGACCTGGATAAACCTTTCTGACACCAAAATCCATTTTTGTCTATTAGGTTTAGAAAACCATCACATATTAAGAAATTCTTGTTACTCAGTTGCTGAGTTGTGTCTGACTGTTTGCATCCCCATAGACTGCAGCATGCCAGGCTTCCCTGTCCTTCACTATCTCCTGGAGTTTGCTCAAACTCATATCCTTTGAGTTGGTGATGCCATTAAGAAATCAGTCTTCTTTAGTTCCTAATATATTCATTAAATTATGGCTCTTGGAACCAGAAGACCAATATTAATCTATCTTTCTCATAAGAATTATTTTAAAATGTAGACAGTGATACTGTCAACACAAAGTGCTATGAGGCTTGATAGTGTTAGTAGCTCGGTTGTGTTTGACTCTTGGTGACCCCATGGACCCTAGCTTGCCAGTCTCCTCTGTCTAGGGAAGAATACTGGAATGGGTAGCCATTTCCTTCACCAGGGAGTCTTCTCAACTCAGGGATCAAACCTGGGTCTCCTGCATTGCAGGCAGATTCTTTACCAACTGAGCCATTAAGGAAGCTATGAGATATCCACTACTAAGTATTCACTCTCTTAGCCTAGCTTCCTCCATCATTCCCCTCACTCTCTGAGCTATCTTTGCAAATTTCCAAGTGCAGATAATAGAACATACCCCCTCATCTATTCCAATATCCTCCAAACAAGATAGATTTCTTCTTTTCCTCCAGTGTCCAATATACACAGAGAGAAATGATTTGAATTTGTGTTTTAGTGTTGTTATGAAATGTGACAAAGAAGCAGAAAAGGAATGAAACTGCAAATGCCAAACAAAAATGGCTGACTAGACCAATAATTTCTTGAAGTAAAATCCAAACAAATCTCAAATCCTTATAATATGAGCCTGTGTAATCCGGCTTCTAGCTACCTCTCTAGCCTCAATTTGTTCTGCTTTCCTGTCACATGGACCTATTTACAGTCCCTGATCCACCTGCCAAAGCAGGAGATGTGGGTTCAATCCCTGGGTCAGGAAGATCCCCAGGAGGAATCTTAAGAAAAAGGCAACACCCTCCAGTACTCTTCCCTGGAGAATTCCATGGATAGAGGACCCTGGTGGGCTACAGTCCATGAGGTCACAAAAGAGTCAGACAAGACTAGCAACTAAACAACAACAGCAAAGCATGTTGAATAGCTATCATCTTGAAGCCTTTATACTCCTATTCTCTGCCTGGATTTTTCCCCCCAGTTCTGAGACCTACCAATTTACCAAACACAGACTTAGCTGTCACTTCTGCAGACACTTAACCTGATCTTCCTATCCGAAAGGGCATTATGTGATTTTTTTTTTAATTAGGCTTTACTTTTTTAAAATTTATTTTAAGTAATTTATTTATTTTAATTGGAGGCTAATTACTTTATAATATTGTGGTAGCTTTTGCCATACATAGACTTTATTTTTTAGAGCAGTTTTACACTTACAGCAAAACTGAGCAGAAGGTGCAGAGATTTCTGTATAGCTTCTGCCCCCACATGTGCATAATTTCTTCCATTGGCAACATCCTCCACTAGAGGGGTACCTTTGTACTGTTTTCATATTCTTATCTTCCACCTTTATATCTTCTTTAATGTGGTGTTTGTAAAGGTCTTTGGCACAGTTTTTACTCAGGTTGCTTGTTTTCTTATTTTTGAGTTTTAAAAGTTCTATTTATATTTTTAATATCTGCCCTTTATAATAAATAACTTTTGCAAATATTTCCTCTCAGTTTTTGGTTTGTCGTCTCATTTACTTGACATTGCCTCTCATACAGCAGAAGTTTTTGAATATTTATGAAGTCCAACTTATCAATTTCTTCTTTCATAGACAATGCCTTTAGTTTTGTACTTAAAAAGTCAACACTGAAAAATAAAATAAAATTAAATTAAATTAAAAAATAAAATAAAAAAAGTCAACACTGAACCCAACATTATGTAGATTTTCACCTATATTATCTTCTAAAATTTTATACTTTTACATTTTACATTAAGGTCTGTATCCATTCTGAGTTAACTTTTATGAAGAATGCAAGCTTTGTTTCTAGATTCTTTTTTTTTTTTTCACAGTGAATGTCCAGATGTTTCTGCATCATTTATTGAAATGACTATCTTTTCTACGTGATCTTCATCATGGATCATGAAGAAAGCAAGGAAGTTCCAGAAAACATTTACTTCTGCTTCATTGACTATGCTAGAGCCTTTGACTGTGTAGATCACAACAAACTGAGGAAAATTCTTAAAGAGATGGAAATACCAGATCACTTTATCTGTCTCCTGAGAAATTGTATGTGGGTCAAGTAGAAACATCAAGAACCAGACATGGAATAACTGACTGGTTCAAAATTGGGAAAGGAATAGACAAAGACTGTATACTGTCACCCTGCTTATTTAAATTCTATGTCGAGTACATCATGCAAAATACCTGACTGGATGAATCCCAAGCTGAAATCAAAATTGCTAGGAGAAATACCAACAACCTCAGATATGAAGATTATGCCACTCTCATGGAAGAAAGTGAAGAAGAAATAAAGAGCCTCTTGATGAGAGTGAAAGAGGAGAGTGAAAAAGCTGACATGAAACTCAACATTAAAAAATACTAAGATTCAGTGGCATCCAATCCCATCACTTGATGGCAAATGAAGGGGAAAAGTAGAAGCAGGGATAGATTTTATTTGCTTGGGCTCCAAAATCTTTGCAGACAGTGACTGCAACTATGAAACTGAAAGATGTTTGTCCCTTGGAATAAAGCTAAGACAAACCTAGGCAGTGTATTAAAAAGCAGAGACATTGCTTTGCCAACAAAGATCCATCCCGGTAGTCACGTATAGATGTGAGAGTTGAACCATAAAGAAGGCAATGCTGTGTTTAGTCGCTCAGTCGTGTCCAACTCTTTGTGACCCCATGGACTGTAGCCTGCCAGGCTCCTCTGTCCAGGACTCTTCAGGCAAGAATACTGGAGTGGGTTGCCCTGCCCTCCTCCAGGGAATCTTCCCAACCCAGGGATGGAACACTTGAGAGTTCCTAGGACAGCAAGGAGATCAAACCAGTCAATCCTAAAGGATAACCCTGGATATTCATTGGAAGGACTGACACCTTGACAATAATGAGTCTTCTTATCTGTGAACATGGAATAATATCTCTTGACTTTAGTTCTTCCTTGACTTCTTTCATCAGAGTTTGGTGGGTTCCTCATATAGATCTTACACAATTTTTTTTTACATTTGTGTTCAAATCTTCTATTTTGGTGGCTGCTATTGTAAGTGGTATTATGTTTTTAATTTCAAATGGTATGTGTTCATTTTTGATATGTAGAAAATTAATCAGCTTCTTTGTATTAGCTTTATATGCTACAACCTTGCTTTAATTTCTTCTTTTTAACAGGAGATTGTTGGTCTTTTTCAAATTTCCTATATAGGCAATCATGCTATCCATGGAAAAGGTAGTTTCATACTTCCAGTATGATGTTCAAAAGGAGTAGTGAGATAGGCCATTCTTGCCTTGTTCCTGATCTTAGTGAGAATATGCTCTCCCATTAAGTAAGATATTAGCTGTAGTTCTTTGTGGATATTGTATTTTAATCATGTTGATACTTTATTCTGGGTTACTGAAACTTTTATCATGAATGGGTGATGGATTTTGTCAGATGATTTTTCTTCATCTATTGAAAAGTTCATGTCATTTAGGCTGTTGATGTGATGGATTGCATTAATTGATTTTTTGATGTTGAACCAAGACATGCGTTATTGTACAAATCACTCTTGGTCACGGTGTATAGTCACTCGTATACATTGTAGAATTTCAATTTTTTAATATTTTGGTGAAAAGTTTTGCATTCATGTTTGTTTAAGGTACTGGTTTGTAGCTTTCCTTCCTTGTAATATCTTTCTCTGATTTAGGCATTAGGGTAATGTTGACTTCACAGAATGAATTAGACAGTCTTTCTTCTGCTTCTATCTTCAGGAAGTGGTTGTAGAAAATTAGTATAAACGTTTTATAGAATTTGCCAGTGAACTCACCTGGGTATGGTGCTTTTTGATGTGGAAAGTTATTAATTATTGATTCAAATTCTTTAATAAATATAGTTCTATTAATATCACCTATTTCTTCTTGCATAGGTTTTGGCAGATCATATGGCTTTTTACACAAGTCAAGTTTATTAATAATTGTTAAAACTGTTTGTAGTTCTGTCTGGTTATTCATTTTTATTTAGTTACTTAGATATCTAACTTAAAAAAAAAATTTTGTCTGTCTCCCCTATTAGAGCCCACCACAGAAATGAAAAAAGATCTAGTTATATGAAGAGATATGCTATATTTAGGCTTCCCAGGTGACACTACTGGTCAAGAACCCACCTGCCAATGCAGGAGACATAAGAGATAGCAGGTTAGTTCTCTGGGTCAAAAAGATCTCCTGGAGGAGGGCATGGCAACCCAGAAGAATCCTATGAACAGAGGAGCCTGGCAGGCTACAGTCCACAGGGTTGCAAAGAGTCAGACGTGACTGAGTGACTTAGCACATCACAGCACATGCTATGTTTTATGGATTGAAAAATGCAATATTATTATGTTGTCTATTCCCCCAAAATTTATCTATAGATTCAATTCAATAGCAACTAAAACCTCAGCAGGTTATATTTGTAGATACTGACAAGCTGATTTTAACATGTAGGTGGAAAACGAATTAGAATAGCCAAAAATGATTTTGGAAAAGAACCAAGTTGGAAATCTACACTACCTAATATTGAGATTTACTACAACTGTGCAGTAAACAAACCCATGTGATATTAGTGAAAGAATAAACACTAAATAAATAGTGGATGAAGAAATAAATAATCCTAATGCTAAGCTTGGGCTTCTCTGATGGCTCAGCGGTAAAGATCCCACCTGCCAATGCAGGAGATGCGGGTTCAATTTCCTGGGTCAGGAAGATCCCCTGGAAAAGGAAATAGCAACTCATGCCAGTATTCTTGCCTATGAAATGCCATGGAATCTGGTGGGCTACAGTTCATGGGATCACAAAGAGTCAGACAAAACTTACCAACTGAGCATGCACAGTTGGACTGAAGGCAAGCCAGACAAGGCCAAGTTAACACACGTTAGCTAAGTTAACGGTCTCCTAATATTTTAGCAAGGCCACACATATTAATATCATTAATGATTCTGGCCCAAAAGTCACAATTACTTGCAGGAATAAGTGAAATTTGTTTCTTCCAACTATGGAGTATTTATGCTCATGGACAACACAAAACTATAGAATAGATAACCAAGAATTTGCATTTTGGACATAATCAGAATCAAATCTTCTGTCTTCAGGTAACATAATGGAAGCATTCATAAAATTCCTCAATAGCAAAAAAATTATTTAAAGTAAACACAGGGGGTGTTCAACACTTACTTGAATTTAGAGATGATAAGATAGAGAGCATCTATAGCTGGGGCAGATGGGGGGAAGCATTAATCTTTAAATATTTCAGAAGCATAGAATATTCCAGGTTGTTATTCTGTCTGCAAGAGGAATAGCATCTTCTGTAGAAAAATGGTCAGTAGATATAGCAACCACAGACAGAGCCACAGTCATAACTATAACTATACCCATAGCTATAACCACAGCCAGAGCCACAGTCAAAGCCACGGAAATATCTACAGCCAAAATAACCACCACAGGAGTTCCCATAACAGTTGTAACACATGATGGCAGATGGTGAGGTTTTAGTAGAAGTGAAGAAGAATTTTTCTAACATTTAAATGTTAGATCGTTTATATACTGACTGACAGGAAGGACCAGAGCACACCATCAATTTTATGATTCAAGCAACAAATGTTTATTTAATACCTAGTGTTTGCAAACCATTCCTGTCCATTGATAATGAGAGGACTGTCTTTAGAAAGCTATGGCAACTGTCTTAAATAAATCCATATTATGAAGTCTCCAGTTTTATTGGGGAACCATGTTTATTTTTTTGTCATCCAGGCATTGACTTGAGTCAATTACAATTCTATAAAGAAAATTTTCATCAATTGTCCAATCATCTAAACACATGATTCCAAAGAGGTATTTTATGTAACAAGGCTTTGTAGAAGGTAGGCGAGTTTATGTTTGAGAATGCAACTATTAAGATGAGCTTGACTAATTACATTGACTAGCTTACTAATTACTTGTAAGAAATTTTTTTTGGCACACAACACTGCTCTTTAGAGAAATTCCCAAAGTTTCTAGTTTATAGGGTTCCTGTGAGCCCACATACTTGTGAGTATAATACTCTGATAATTCATTTTTATCCCAAGAGCCAGTTCTCAGTAAATTTTTATCAGTTCTATGTGGTCATTTAGTTCAAACCAGAACAAGAAATGCAAAAACTATCCTTTACAATAACACTGTTGGATGTTTTGTAATAAATCACAAATTTCATTCAGACATTTTAATCTATTTGATCATAATAAAAGTGTGAAAGTGATAGGTAACTTTTAATAAGAAAACCAGGTAGAAAGAGGTTTGGAAATTTACTCAAAGTCCACAGGTAATTCATTACCAAGATTGAATATTTATTCTTCTTTGTTATGATATAGTCATTATTTCTAATCACTGGAAGCTTGAATATTTGCTGTAACAAGGAGCTTATTGCTTTTTTTGTGGTGATCTATCTCATTTCATTGTGAAATTACTCATAAAATACCCACACGCTTCAGAATCTTTCATTATTCCCAATGTCACTTCAAGTCTTAATTAAAATGCATTTCAATGTTTTGTTTACATGTCTCTCCCATCAAGTATGGTTGATAGTACCTCTCTCCCTTTCACTTCTACTCCAAAGGGGTCTACTCTTGGTATCGCCTAGTCTCTGCTGATATGCAGATATGACATCCAGGTCATCAAGTCAACCACATCATTTACCAGATAGTTTAAAGAACAATAGGGAAGCCTGTTGTAAATTACTCCAAAGACAGTATCTTAGAAAAATACTCATCCATATCTTTGCATGTAACTAGATCTTTTTTGATTTATGTGATGAGCTCTAGTAGGGGAGACAGACAAATTTTTTTAAATCAGATATCTAAATAACTAAAAAAAATGAATAAATAAACAGAATTGCAAACAGTTTTAACAATTTTTTAAATCTGAAATTCAAATTTATCCATGATGTGTTTTATCTACCAACCCTAAACATAATTGCAGGAGTGATACCCCATCATCTTTGCCAAGGTTAGAGGCAAGTTACAGATCCTTCTTCCTGCATGAGAGAGGAGGGGATCATACAAGAGTGTGTAATTGGGGGTCATCTGAGAATTCTCAGCACCCACCTTACAACTTAAGCCCACTAGTGATAACATTTCCTCCAGGATAATTGATAGCTATTGCAATAAGATTCTGACTTATGGACATTTTCCAAAATGAATCTTTTCTCTTTCCCTTGTCAGGAATGATATTTCTTTTCAACTATAATTAACCAACTTCTATTCATTTTTAAAAGAGGTCTGTTTCCTTTTTAGAAAGATTCCTGAATTTTCTCTCTACTTTCTCTCAGTCCTGACCTCACCTCTGATTTCTCCTTCTAATTTCCCACTCTGGTGTATAAATATAACAGTATTCTGATCTTTGTAACCTGTAGGACATTTTTTGTCTTTTCCATACTTTAGAAAGCAGGGCTGAAATATTTTAGGTCTCTGTTCTTAGCACATAGTGAAATGTCCTTTATGAGGAGCTCAGCGAATGTTTGAATGAGACTACTCATTCATCTAACTCCTAAGAAGTAGTTCTATTTCTTCAAGAATAACAATCTATCCATCCATCTTCCAATCTTACTCTTCTCAAGCCTGCAATCTCATTCAAGTTTCAAGGGATTTTAGAAATACTGATGTTATTTAACCATGGGTGGTTGAATCTTGACTTCAGTACTTGTAGTCTTCTTGTATCCTACATGAACATTGAATTTATAAAGCCAAAATATAAACATACTTTAACTGGTCTCTCCTCTCAGACATATAACCACAAAAGTGGCCTATTCCTTGTTTACCTGATATCAGCATTTCCATTTCCACAATTAAGATTCACAGTCCAAATCCACTAACTTATTACTAACACAATGACAAACATTATTTCACTTTATTTGGTATCATGGTGTATGTTAGAGTATATGACTATGGAATATGTATATATGACATATAAACAAAACATCTAATAGAAGCGTGCCTAGTTATTTGACAGAAAATTGAAATTATTGATTAAAGTTCTGGGATTTTCAAGATATTGACAATAAGAATAATATCTAAGATTGAGTCATATAAAATTGCCATTTTTGTAGGTTACAGGGAAAGAGCTGGCTTATATTAAAAAAACTAAGATCATGGCAGCCAGCCCCATTACTTCATGGAAAATAGAGGGGGAAAAGGTGGCAGTAGTGACAGTTTTCCTCTTCGTGGCATCTAAAGTCACTGAAGATGGTGACTGCAACCATGGAATCAGAAAACATTTGCTTCTTGGCAGGAAAGCTATGACAGACCTAGACAGTGTGTTGAAAAGCAGAGACATTACTCTGCCAAGAAAGATCTGTATAGTCAAGGGTATGGTCTTCCCAGCCATCATGTATGATTATGAGAGCTGACCATAAAGAAGGTGGAGAATCAAAGAATTGATGCTTTTGAACTGTGGTGCTGGAGAAGACTCCTGAGACAGCAAGACTCCTTGGATAGCAAGGAGATCAAACCAATCAATTTTAAGGGAAATCAACCCTGAATACTCGTTGGAAGGACTGATGCTGAAGCTGAAACTCCAGTATTTTGTCAGCCGAAGATCCAGTATTTTGGGGAGCTGACTCATAGGAAAAGATCCTAATGCTGGAAAAGATTGATAGCAGAAGGAGAAGATGGTATCAGAGGATGGAATGGCTGGATGCCACCTCCAATGCAATGGACATGAACTTGGGCAAACTTCGGGAGATGGTGAGGGACCTAGAGGCCTGACATGCTGCATTCCATGGGGTCACAAAGAGTTGGACATGACTGGGCAAATGAACAACAAAGGTGATTAAATATTAGCAATTTCATATTAAGCAACCTAATAATAAATATAACAACAAAAATATACTGAGTTCTTACAGTGGTATAACTTTGCATATTTTATTTAATCTAGTACTCTCAACAATCCTGATATAGCACTATTTGCCATTCTACCTTTGAGTATAGTGAGGCTCAGAGAAGTTAGGGAATGTGCCTGTGATCAATTACATAGTTAGTAACTGATAGAGCTCATGCTGGAGCATAAATAGTGTAACTCTGGAATATGGACTGAATGGCTGTCTATACAGCCTTCTTATGTTAAGTATGATCACCTGTATGTCCTTGAAGAAATGATGTATTATTGCAAGGGAGTACAGTTAAAGACAATGTTTCCTGTGCCAAAGAACATAGAAATCAAAATAAGCTTAAGATTTCTGAACACAGAACAATGTTGTAGTCAACAGAGAACAATTTTATAGGTTACAAAATTTCTAAAAGTCTATACCACCTTCTAGTACTTTAAAATTTAAATTTCATGTTTAGAATTTTAATAAATATGGAGTTTCTATTGTGTGTGGTGTGAAGCAGGCATTTCTCCTTCCTGAAGAAATTATCTCAGATGAGAACTTTTCTTTACTGGGAACACCCCTGAAGTCTTTTGCACTGAATATCGTGGTCTTACTGGTTCAGAACGATCCACTGCCTGTACCTCGATAACGTGGCTAGATTGTCTCACCTTTCCTGGTGGCTTCTATTCAGATCTACAGTTCTCTCTGGGCCAGCTTGCTGAGACCTCCTAAAACTACACGGTAGAGTGAAATATATACTATGAAATATGTATAGAATTTTTAATTGTCCTGGAGTCACATTTTAAAAAATTAAAAGAAACAGGTAAATTAATTTTATAGCATATTTTATTTAAACTAATACATGCAAATATTATTTGATACCTAACCAATATTTTAATATAGCCTTCATAATATTTTTACACTACATCCTTGAAACCTGGCTTGTACTTTACACTTAATAGCCCCTTTCATTTTGCACTTAGCAACATTCTCAAGTGCTCAAATACAGATATATCTCTAGTGGCTATGATACTGGGCTGAGAAGTGTGAGAAAATTTAAAGACTCCTTTATAGCTGTTGATTATAACTTTTCCAGTAATGATTACTTCTCTAGAAACAAGTGGGCAATTTATTCATTTCTTTTTCTAAATTTCTCTGCCTTGAATTCTATTTTCCTTCTTACATAACTGACCAATTTCAACTCATCTTTTACAGCTCTGCTCATATACCCTTCTCCTTTGGAAGCAATTTATGACTCTTAGCTAACTTTCTCTTCTGACATTCAGGCTGATTTAGGCTTCCCCCTTGAGTTCTTCTTCAGTTGCCCCATAACACCTGCAAATATACCTGCTATAATGTGAACCTATGATTTACTATTTTGTATCCAATGAACATTTTGAATTCTTAGAAGGAACAATGTGCTTTGTATCTCTGTGTTGCTGCTAAGTCGCTTCAGTCATGTCCAACTCTGTGCGATCCCATAGACAGCAGCCCACCAGGCTCACCCCTCCCTGGGATTCTCCAGGCAAGAACACTGGAGTGGGTTGCCATTTCCTTCTCCAACGCATGAAAGTGAAAAATGAAAGTGAAGTCGCTCAGTCGTGTCCGACTCTTAGTGACCCCATGGACTGCAACCTACAAGGCTCCTCCGTCCATGGGATTTTCCAGGCAAGAGTACTGGAGTTGGGTGCCATTGCCTTCTCCGTTGTATCTCTGTGCCCAATGCCAAATGATAGTACATATCTACAAGATGAACCTTAAGGCTTGCTAACTGACTGAAAGAACAAATAATGGGCTTTGCAATTTAGAACCTCTACAGTATGCAGTAGCTCACCAAAGAAAAGGATTTTGTGTTTCCTCTTATAGGAGCATTAAAGTTTGAATCATTTCCTGACTACGGAAAGAACTCATTCATGGCAATGGTCTTTCCTTTCTGCTATAATATGATTAGATGTGTATGTGTATGTGTGTGTACTCAGTTGTGTCTGACTCTTTGCAGCCCCAAGGACTGTAGCCCACCTGTCCATGGGATTTTTCCAGGCAAAAATATTGGAGAGGGTTGCCATTTCCTACTCCAGGGGTTTCTTCCCAAGCCAGGAATTGAACCTACATCTCTTGTGTCTTCAGCATTGGCAGCTGGATACTTTATTACTAGCAGCACCTGGGAAGCCCAATATGATAATGTATGTGAAGCCAAATCTTCATTTTCCTGACATTCATTAAACTCATACTACTCACACACACACACATTTTCTCTAATTTTATCATCCCTGTCTCTTCTAACATTATTGTTATTTTCTCATTTCACTCAAGCTAATAGTATCAAATTCTCTAGGAGTGATAGTCCTAATATTTCAGATGCCAAAGCCATATTAAGTGTTAGTTTATGAAAACCTTTCTCTGGATATATAAATTATTTCATACATGCCTAATAAAAGATAGACCCTTTTCTGGATACATAAATTATTTTATACACACCTACTAAATTACATTCTTCTTTATTTTAGGCATATCTTTGATGATAAGGAATATAAGGAAACAAATTAGATTTTTCAAAGAGCTTTAAGTGTTGAAATCCTCTTCCTCTGCTTGTAAGACTAACCTTAGTGTAACCCAGAGCATAGTCTTGTCCTCAGATCAGACTTAACAAATGTTTCAGCTGTGAAAACTGTACAGCTCTTGAAAGAACCAGTTTCTTCATCACTTGGAAAAATTATATCCTGAGTGTAACTTCACTCTGGACTTGACTTTGACAACAGGTCCAGTTTCCCTGGTGTGGGTCATTTTGTGGGGTCTCCTAGGTTCAAGGACCTCAACACCAGATTTTGTGTACTTATGAGTGACATGCAGATGAGAAAGAAATATCCTCATCTCTGCCAGTTGAAACTTGATTGCTACTGACTCAAGATTTATTGACTATGCCAAAGTCTTTGACTATGTGGATCACAAAAAACTGTGGAAAATTCTTAAAGAAGTGGGAATACCAGACCACCTTACCTGCCTCCTGAGAAATCTATATGCAGGTCAAGAAACAACAGTTAGAAACAGACTCAATGAAACTATGAGCCATGCCATGTAGGGCCACCCAGGGTGGATTGGTCATAGTGGAGAGTTTGGAAAAAAAACATGGTCCCCTGGAGAAGGTACTGGCAAACCACTCAGTATTCTTGCCTTGAGAACACCATGAACAGTATGGAAAGGCAAAAATACAGGACACTGAAAGAAGACCTCCCCAGGTCAGTAGGTGCCCAATATGCTCCTGGAGAAGAGTGGAGAAATAACTCCAGAAAGAATGAAGAGACAGAGCCAAAGAAAAGAACGCCCAGCTGTGAATGTGATTGGTGATAGAAGTAAAGACAGATGCTGTAAGGAACAATATTGCATAGGAACCTGGAATGTTATGTTCATGAATCAAGGTAAATCGGAAGTGATTGAAATCAGTCCTGAATATTCATTGGAAGGACTGATGCTGAAGCTGAAGCTCCAATAATTTGGCCACCTGGTGCAAAGACCTGACTCATTGGTAAAGACCCTGATGGTGGGAAAGAGTGAAGGCAGGAGGAGAAGGGGATGACAAAGGATAAGATGGTTGGATGACATCACCAACTCGATGGACATGAGATTGAATAAGCTCCAGGAGCTGGTGATGGGCAGGAAAGCCTGGCATGCTGTAGTCCATTGGGTCACAAAAAGTCAGACACAACTGAGCGACTGAACTGAAGTGAACTGAAACAGGGGATGGCAAGAGTGAACATCAACGTTTTAGGAATCAGTGAACAAAAATGGATGGGAATGGGCTAATTTAATTCAGATGACCATTATATCTACTACTAGGGGCAAGAATCTCTTAGAAGAAATGGAGTAGCCATCATAGTCAACAAAAGAGGCTGAAATGCAGTACTTGGGTAAAATCTCAAAAATGACAGAATGATCTCCGTTCATTTCCAAGGTCAACCATTCAGTATCACTGTAATCCAAGTCTATATCCCAAACACTAATGCAAAAGAAGCTGAAATTGAACAGTTCTAAGACGACTTGCTTCAGCAATACAAGAACTTCCAGATGTTCAAGCTAGTTTTAGAAAAGGCAGAGGAACCAGAGATAAAATTGTCAACATCCACTGAGTCATTGAAAAACCAAGAGAGTTTCAGAAAACATCTACTTCTGCTTTATTGACTATGCCAAACCCTTTGACTGTGTGGATCACAATAAACTGTGGAAAATTCTGAAAGAGATAGGAATACCAGACCACCTGACCTGCCTCTTGAGAAACCTGTATGCAGGTCAGAAAACAACAGTTAGAACTGGACATGGAACAACAGACTGGTTCCAAAGAGGAAAAGGAGTACACCAAGGCTGTATATGGTCACCCTGCTTATTTAACTTCTATGCAGAGTACATCATGAGAAACGCTGAACTGGAAGAAGCACAAGCTAGAATCAAGACTGCCAGAGAAATATCAATGACCTCAGCTATACAGATGACACCACCCTTATGGCAGAAAGTGAAGAGGAACTAAAAAGTCTCTTGAAGAAAGTGAAAGAGAAGAGTGAAAAAGTTTGCTTAAAGCTCAACATTCCGAAAACTAAGATCATGGCATCTGGTCATATCACTTCATGGCAAATAAATGAGGAAACAGTGGAAGCAGTTCCAGACTTTATTTTTTTGGCTCCAAAATCACTGCAGATGGTGACTGCAGCCAAGAAATAAAAAGATGCTTGCTCCTTGGAAGAAAAGCTATGACCAACCTAGACATCATATTAAAAAGCAGAGAGATTACTTTACTGACAAATGTCCATTTAGTCAAATCTGTGGTTTTTCCAGTAGTCATGTATGGATGTGAGTTGGACCTTAAAGAAAGCTGAGCACTGATGAATTGATGCTTTTGAACTGTGGTGTTGGAGAAGACTCTTGAGAGTCCCTTGGACTGCAAAGAGATCCAACCAGTCCATCCTAAAGGAGATCAACCCTGAATATTCATTGGAAGGACTGATGTTGAAGCTGAAACTCCAATACTTTGGCCACCTGTTGCAAAGAACAGACTCATTTGAAAAGACCATGATGCTGGAAGAGATTGAAGACAGGAGAAGGGGATGACAGAGGATGAGATGGTTGGATGGCATCACCGACTCAATAGACATGTGTTTGAGTAAACTCCAGGAGTTGGTGATGGACAGGGAGGCCTGGCAAGCTGCAGTCCATGGGGTTGCAAAGGGTCAGAAATGACGAGTGTTTGAACTGAACTGAACTGAACTGAACTGAGTGTGAAGAGGCTTTTTTGCTATAGGTTCTAAATGTTAGCATTCAGGAAGGTCATAAAAACCACTAAAGTCAGAATCCAACAGAGTAATAGGTTCTCTGATTCAATGATTTGACTGCACTTTTTAATCCCATTTTTTATATATGCTCCAGTTAATGCATTAGAGAATCTTACTGAGCCACTAGACTTTATTCTTTTCCACCTGAAAAATGTAGCCCTACCTTATCAAACCCAAAACTTAATTGACTCTTCCCGCTGACACTTGCTATTGATCTTTCTAATCTTTCTCTTCAGTTGGTGTCAGCTCATTTCTCACAACTTCAAACACCTCCTAGAGATAGTTCAATCCTTACTCTTTCTTTTTCACTGTTTTTGTTGTTCAGTCAATAAGTCATGTCCCACTCTTTGTGACCCCATGAATTGTAGCATGTCAGACTTCCCTGTCCTTCACTATCTCCCAGAGTTTGTTCAAACTTATGTCCATCGAGTCAGTGATGCCATCCAACTCTTTCATCCTCTATCACCCCCTTCTCCTGCCCCCACTCTTTCCCTGCATCAGGGTCTTTTCCAGTGAGTCACCTCTTCATATCAGGTGGGCAAAGAACTGGAGTTTCATTTTCAGCATCAGTCCTTCCAGTAAATATTCAGGGTTGATTTCCCTTTAGGATTGACTAGTTAGGTCTCCTTGCTGCCCAAGGGACTCTCAAGTCTTCTCCAGAACTACAGCTCAAAAGCACCAGTTTTTCAGTGCTAAGCCTTCTTTATGGTTCAACTCTCACATTCGTTCATGACTACTGGAAAAACCATAGCTTTGACTATATGGATCTCTGTTGGCATTTTGATACACTGTCTTTCTCATTAATTTATTTTATTTCCTCCATTCAATTATCAGCTTGAATTTGCCTTATTTTTTGCTGTTTATTTTTATCTTCATGTACGAGAAAGTAAAGACTGTGAGGACAGAAAACTTGTCTATAATTTTCCTACTGTGTCTTCACTGTTTGGTATGAGAGCCTTTCAATACTACTCAAAAGTATTTGTCAATTAAGTGACTGAAATAAATTTCTTCAATCTCAATAAATATATGAAAACAAATATATTTCCAATTTCATCAAAAGAAGATGATATGATAAAATATTTTATTCTAGTTTATCTTTTTCTAGTTTTTTTTTTCCTTGTGTACTTTAACACCTAGATCTGCTTGTAATTTTTCATTAATTCTGGAAAGTATCTTTTTCATTCTAGTACTCCTTTAAGCACTCAGGCCACCTCTTCTCTGCCTTAGACTTTATGTTAACATCCTAAATAAGTGTCATCCATCCTTCTCTTTCTTCTGCAGCTCCAACCTGGACAAAAGGTTATTTTCCAAGCATGGTTCTGAAATATTGTGAGATCTGTGCATGGGTATGTGAATGAGTGAGTGTGTGGAATATAAGAAATAAGTGGAGAAGATATTATTTCTAACACAGGTATAAGAAGAAACATTTGTATTATATTAAAGAAGAACTTAAGGTTCAGGCAACCTATTAGCCCAATCTTCAAGAGAGGTCAGAAAAACTAATTCACAAACAAGTACACAGAGATTTGTTAGAAGAAATGAACCATTTTTATTGAGAATAAGAGATTTCCCCCACTGTATGATGCTATGATCATCAACACAGCCATAAAAGAGTCACAGATTAAGACGATAAAGGCTAACTCTAGGGAAATGATCAGGTGCTATCATGGAACTTCAGGCTTCAAGGATGTCAATCTAAAAATGGGCGGCTGGAGGTCAAAGTCTCTGTCAGGCATGTAATTTCTTAGATATAGAAATGTAGCTTAAAATCCTTGAATCAGCATTATCTTTAGATGTGTTGTTATTTCAGAAGGCTTGGATGGTGATGCTCTAGCAGCAAGAAGAATAATACCCGTAGCAGACTGGCCGGTAACTGTAATAGCCAGAGCCATATCCATAGCCAAAGTAGGGACCATATCCACAGCCATATCTTATCCCATAACCACAGCCATACGGGGAGCTGTATCCACAGCCATAATAGGGGCTGAATCCACAGCTGTATCCTGAGCCATATCCACAGCCAACACCATAACCACAGCCATAATAGGTTCTCAATCCACAGCTATATCTGTTTCCACAGCCATAGCCACAGGAGTTGCCGTAGTAGTTACAACACATGTTGTCAAGGCGAGTGGATTCAGGTGGACTGCAAGAGGATGTTTCTGAAGAGTGTGTGTCTTCTCCTTCCCTTGGACCTTTATATACTGTCAGTAATTGGCAGAGCATACCATTCATTCCCTGACATAGACAACAAGTATGTAAGCAACATTATACACCAGGCACTGTTGACAATCACTAATGGTTTCTTTAAAATGAGCTTGCTATTTTGGTGATTCCAGCTTTATTTAAAGAGCATCATTTGAATTTTCACTGCCAAAGAATTGTCTCAATAGAGTCAAGTGCCCAAATAACGGATTTTTTGTCTGGGTTGTTTTGTTTGTTTGTTTTGGTTTGTTTTGTTTGAGCCATGTGAGCTATTTATCTAATTTGGATATTAACAGCTTGTCAGTCACATCATTTGCAAATATATTCTTCCAGTTCATAGGCTGCCTTTTCATTTTTCAGCTACTTCCTTTTGCTGTGCAAAACCTTTTAAGTGTAATTATGTCCCATTTGTTTATTTTAACTTTTAATTATTTTGCCTTAGGAGATGGATCCAAAAAAGTTGCTACAATTTATGTCAAAGAGTGATCCTTTATGTTTTCTTCTGAGAGTTTTATATTTTCAGGTCTTACATTTAGGTCTTTGGCCCATTTTGAGTTTATTTCTGTATACGGTATGAGGCAATTTTCTAATCTCCTCCTTTTACATATAGGTCTCCAGTTTTCCCTGTAGCACTTGCTGAAGAGACTGTCTTTTCTCCATTGTATATTCTTGCCTTGTTTGTCATATAATAATGGATTATAGATGTATGGCATTATTTCTGGCCTCTGTACTCTGTTCCACTAACCTATGTCTGTGTGTGCATATGTGTTCTCAATCACGTCTGACTCTTTGAGACCCCATGGACTGTAGCCCACCAGGCTCCTCTGTGCATGGAATGTTCCAGGCAAGAATACTGGAGTGGTTTTCCATTTCCTACTCCAAGGGATCTTCCAGACCCAGGGATCAAACCCATGTCTCTTGAGTCTCCTGTATTGGCAGCCCATACCACGGCAACACTTGGGAAGCCCTATTTTGGGGCAAACACCACACTGTAGTATTGTCTGAACTTTTGGAGGGTTGTCCAGTTTTGTCCTTTATTCTGAAGAGTTCTTTGGAAATTGGGGATCTTTTGCTGTTCTAGTTTTAAGATTATTTTTCTATTAATTTTAAGATTATCTATTCTAATTCTGTGAATTAAAAAAAAGTTTGTTCTATTATTGTGAAAAATGTCATAGTTATTCTGATGGAGGTTACATTAAATCTTTTGGTAGTATGCCCATATTTAATATTAATCCTTCCTATCTAAAGACATAGGGTATATTTTCATTTTTTTATATAATTTGCAATTTTGTTAATTAAAGTTTTATAGTTTTCAGAGTATAGGTCTTTCATCTCTGTGTCTAGGTTTATTCCTAGGTATTTTTTGATGCAGTTTTATATGAGATTCATTTTACTTTCTCTTCTGAATGTCTTATTATAAGACATAGAAACAGCAGATTTCTGTATATTAATCTTGTATCATGCAGGCTACTCAATTTATTAGTTATTTATGGTTTGAAGGTGGAGACTTGAGTTCTCTATAGAAATTGCAAAATCACTGCAGGTGTTGACTGCAGCCATGAAATTAAAAGATGCTTGCTCCTTGAAAGAAAAGCTATGACCAACCTAGACAGCATATTAAAAAGCAGAGACATTTCTTTGCCAACAAATGTTCGTCTAGTCAAAGCTATGGTTTCTCCAGTAGTCATGTATGGATGTGAGTGTTGTGTCATAAAGAAAGCTGAGCACAGAAGAATTGATATTTTTGAACTGTGGTGTTGGAGAAGACTCTTGAGAGTCTCTTGGACTGCTTGGAAATCAAACCAGTCAGTCCTAAAGGAAATCAGTCCTGAATATTCATTGAAAAGACTGATGCTAAAAAAAAGAAAAAGAAAAGACTGATGCTAAAGCTGAAACTCCAATACTTTGGCCACCTGATGCAAAGAACTGACTCACTGGAAAAGACCCTGATGCTGGGAAAGAGTGAAGGCAGGAGGAGAAGGGGACGACAGAGGATGAGATGGTTGGATGGCATCACCAACGCGATGGACATGAGTTTGAGCAAGCTCTGGGAGTTGGTGATGGACAGGGAAGCCTGGTGCACTGTAGTCCATGGAGTCACAAAGAGTCGGACAAGACTGAGCGCCTGCACTGAACTATAAAGGACCGTATCATGTGCAAATAGTGAGCGTCACCTCTTCCTTTCCAATCGGGATGTTTTTATTGCTTTTTCTTGTCTGACTGCTGTAGCTAGAACTCCCAGTTCTATCTTAAGTAGAAGTGGTGAGCGTGAGCATGATTGTCATGTTTCTGAACTTAGCAGGAAGGCTTTAAACTTTTCAATACTGACTATTATGTTGGCTGTGGGTTTGCCATAAATGAGCAGCTTTGACTAGGCTGTGATATTTTTCTTCTACACTCACTATGACAAGAGTTTTCATCATGAATGGATGTTGACCTTTTCAAATGCGTTTTCTGCATCTATCAAATGATCCTATGGTTTTTGTCTTTTTGTTGTTGTTGTTAATGTGGTGTATCACACACATTGATCCAACCTTGTGAGTCTCAAATAAATCCAACTCAGTCATGGTATTTGATCCTTTTCATATTGTTGAATTTTATTTGTTAATATTTTGTTGAGAATTTTTGTATCAATATTCATTGAAGATATTGGACTATCATTTTCTCTTTTCTGTAGTCTCTTTTTCTGGATTTGATACTAGCGTAATGGTGGCCTTGTAGAATGAATTTGGAAGTGTTCCCTCATCCTCAATTCTTTGGAATAGTATGAGAATGATAGGTTTATTTCTTCTTTTATATTTGATAGAATTCCCCTGTGAAGCCCTCCAGTCTTGGACCTTTTTCTTGCTAGAAGGTTTTCAAAGTACAGATTCAATTTCACTTCTAGTCATCAGTCTGTTCAAATTGTCTATTCCTTCCTTCTTGATTCAATCTTGGGATTGTGTATTTCTAGACAAATTTCTAGAAATTTGTCTGTTTTCTCTAGACTGTCTAATTTGTTAGCATATAATTGTTAACTTTCTCTTATGATCTTTTGTGTGTCTGTGGTATCACTTGTTACTATTCCTCTTTCATTTCTTACCAAAATTAAAGTAATGGATTATAGTAACTCATTGTAAAAGACCCTGATGCTGGGAAAGATTGAGGGCAAAAAGAGAAGTGGTTGACTGAGGGTGAGATGGTTGGATGGCCTCACTGACTCAATGGACGTGAGTTTGAGGAAGCTCAGAGGGATAGTGAAGCCCAGGGAAGCCTGGCAAGGTGCAATTCATGGCATCACAAACAGCTGGACACGACCAAGGGGCTAAAGAACAGCAACAAAGTACAGTAACAACTGTGCAAATCCGAGGTGGAATGAACTGTAAACTCAAGGATGATTCCTTCTACTCGACACTCACATTTCAGCAAAAAAAAAAAAAAAATTGAGTTATGACCCAGTAGTCTATGGAATGCCTTCAACAGGAATTTTCACCAAGCTCCTGATTTCATTTTCTAAGAATATTCTTTATTAGACAATTTTTTTTTCCAGTGGAAAAATCTTTCTACCTATTTTTTTCTCATATTAGTCACTGGTCTAGTCTGATCCCCCTGCTATGTTTAATCCCTAATAATAGTCATAAAGAAAAGATACATTTATTCCAATTTTTATCATTCTTCAATTTCTTTTCTTTTCTGTCATCATCACAGATTTCTCTGACATAGACACTTCACTTTTCAATACTACTGACAGCACACACTTTCTGTCCACAATATCTCTGAATTATTGAAAGGTCTTCTATATTTATTGCACTAATTCTAATACCTTTCATTCAAATGTCTAGATCCAAAACAACAGAAACAATATCTTTTTTGTACATCACTGAGAATAGTGCCTAGCACATAATTTGCACTTAATCAATATTTCTCCAACAAAAACATAGATGAAGTCAAACATTTATGTAGCAATTATAAACTGTAAGATATTTTAATATATTATTATCATTTTCTCATTTTCCTAAAGCTGAGTGTCTCAAGTGTTCTTTGATTAAGGGAGTTGCAATATTTCAGATTTTGAAGGTATACCTTCAAAGAGTTACTTTGTGAAAACACTTTTCTAGATGTGTGAATTATCTCATACATAACTAACAAATCATATTGTTACAAAACTTTATAAATTTTCTCCCATTTACACTTGCTACTGTCCTTGCTTTGCAATTGACATCAGCTCATTTGTCACAAGTTCAAAATACCTCCCTGAGCAAACTCTCTAATACTTCAACTTTTACTCTTTTTCACATTTAGCTATTTTATTCCCTCCACTCCAATTGTCAGTCTCAAATTATCTGAATTATTTTTGCTGTTTGTTTTTCTATATTCACATGTTGGAACATAAACACTGTGAAAGCAAGAGGCTTGTCTTTAATTTACCTACATTGTCTTCACTGTCTAATTTGAGACCTTTTCAAAAATACTCAAAACTATTTGTCAGTTAAGTGATTGAAATTAATTTCCTCAACCTCAGCATATGCAACTTCACAGGCAATTCCATCAAAGCAGACAATATAAATACATTTCTATTATTACTTTTCTGTTGCTTAGTTCTTTATTCTCATGTTCTTAATTCCTATGTCTAATTCTAATTCTCATTAACCTGGAAAGTATCTCTTCCTTTCTTTTAAGCACTCAGGTCATCTTTTGTCTACCTTGGACTTCGCATTAACTTCCTGAATAAAGTGTCATTCTTCTTCCTCTTTCCCCTTTAGTTCCATCCTAGACACAGTGGGATTTACAAAGCACAGTTCTGAAATACTGGGAGATTTGTGCTTGGGTATGTGAGTGCCTGAGTACATGAGATACAGGAAACACGTGGAGAAGACATCATTTCTGATGAAGATATGAAAAGAAATGTTTGCATTATATCAAATAAGAACTCAAACTTCATGCATCATGTTTGCCCAGTTTTCAACTGAGTCTACAATGCCTGGAAAAAGACTAATTCACAAGCAAGTACACTGAGATTTGATAGAAACAATGAACCATTTTTATTGAGAACAAGTGATTTTGTTAGGATCATCAATACAGTCATAACAGAGATTCAGAGAATAAAGACTAACATTTGCAAAAGAGTCAGAGATACTATCAAGAAGATTCAGGGCTCAAAGATGCCAATCTAAAAGGGTATTTGCAGGTCAAAGCCTCTGTCAGGCATGTAATTTCTTGCAAGTGGAAATCATGGGTTATAAATTCTTGAATCGGCATTATCTTTAGATGCTTCATCTCAGAAGCAAAAAGGGTTTAGACGGTGATGTTCTAGCAGCAAGCAGAATAGCATCTCCTGTAGCAAACTGGCCAGTAGCTGCCATAGCCAGAGCCATAGCCACAGCCATATCTGGTTCCATAGCCACAGCCATAATAAGGGCTAAATCCACAGCTGTATCCTGAACCGTATCCACAGCCATATCCACAGCCATATCCTGAGCCATATCCTGAGCCGTATCCACAGCCATATCCTGTTCCATAGCCACAGCTGTATCCTGAGCCGTATCCACAGCCATATCTAGCTCCATATCCACAGCCATAGTAGGGGCTGAGTCCACAGCTATAGCTGTTTCCACAGCCATAGCCACAGGAGTTGCCGTAGTAGTTACAACACATGTTGTCAAGGGAAGAGGATTCAGGTGGACTGCAAGAGGATGTTTCTGAAGTGTGTGTGTCTTCTCCTTCCCTTGGACCTTTATATACTGTCAGTAATTGGCAGAGCATACCATTCATTCCCTGACATAGACAGAAAATACGGAAGCAACATTATGAGCCAATCACTGTTGACCAATGATGCTTTGCTTAAAATAGCTTCTTATTTTGGAGACTCATTTCACTTAAAGAGCATCATTTTAATTTTCCTCTGCCAAAAAATTTCTCACTAGAATCATGTGCTCAGTAGGAGATGCCCATTTTCAAAACTTCCTATCATTTAATATATATCTTATTTTAAAAGGTTTGGGTGGAAATGTTAAAAAAATTCCACTTAACTTTATCTTCTTTATTTTCACATCTACCTCTGATCACTTGAAAACAAATATGTCTGCCCATTTTCTTGAATCCTTGTAATTTCTTGCCAGACTTCTTCATCCAGATACCTATTGCCCAATACCAATTGGCATCTTGTTATAGAACCCAAGCATGCTACTAATTCTCCAGGGCACAGAACAACATGTAATAACCAAAAGAAAAATAATCCAGAATGTCAATAGTACTGAGAATAGAAACATTATAGTATAGCTGTCTGTTCACAAGTAAGTTTCTCTCTCTATAGATGTCTAAATCCAAACCTACTCTTCCATCTCACTCTAAACTAAACACCTGAAATTTCTATTGCCAAACATGCAGCCAAAAAACATATGTAGCTTTTTAAAGTTTCAGTTCAGCTCAGTTCAGTTCAGTTGCTCAGTCATGTCCTATTCTTTGCCACCTCATAGACTGCAGCAAGTCAGGGTTCCCTGTCCATCATTGACTCCCAGAGCTTGCTCAAACTCATGTCCCTTGAGTTGGTGAGGCCATCCAACCATCTCATCCTCTGTTGTCCCCTTCTCCTGCCTTCAATCTTTTGCAGTATCAGGGTATTTTCCAATGAATCAGTTCTTTGCATCAGGTAGCCAAAGTATTGAAGCTTTAGCTTCAGCATCAGTCCTTCCAATGAATATTCAGGGCTCATTTCCTTTAGGATGGACTGGTCAGATATCCTTGCAGTCCAAGGGACTCTCGAGAGTCTTCTCCAACAACACAGTTCAAAAGCATCAATTCTTTGGCATTTAGTTTTCTTTATAGTCCAACTCTCACATCCATACATGACTACTAGAAAATCAAAAGATTTGATTAGACAGAATTTGTTGGCAAAGTAATGTCTCTGCTTTTTAATATGCTGTCTAGGTTGGTCATAGCTTTTCTTCCAAGGAGCAAGAGTCTTTTAATTTCATGGCTGCAGTTATCATCTGCAGTGATTTTGGAGCCCAAGAAAATAAAGTCTCTCACTGTTTCAATTGTTTCCCCATCTATTTGCCATAAAGTAATGGGACCAGATACCATGATCTTAGTTTTTTGAATGTTGAGTTTTAATCCAGTTTTTTCATTCTCCTCTTTCACTTTCATCAAGAGGCTCTTCAGTTCCTCTTTATTTTCTGCCATAAGGTGTCATCTGCTTATTTGAGGTTATTGATATTTCTCCCAGCAATCTTGATTCCAGCTTGTGCTTCATCCAGCCTAACATTTTGCATGATGTACTCTGCTTAGAAGTTACATAAGCAGGGTAACAGTATACAGTCTTAACTTACTCCTTTCACAATTTGGAACCAGTTCATTGTTCCATGTCCATTTCTAAATGTTGCTTCTTCACCTGCATACAGATTTCACAGGAGGCAGGCAAGGTGGTCTGGTATTCCCATCTCTTGAAGAATTTTCCACAATTTGTTGTGATCCACACAGTCAAGGCTTTGGCATAGTCAATAAAGCAGAAGTAGATGTTTTTCTGGAACTCTCTTGCTTTTTCTATATTAAAGTTGGGTGGGGTGTTATTTTTGCTTATCTCACTTGCCTAGGTATACCACTATCTTTCATAATCAAGCAGATTCCAATACTTGTTATTTTTCATGATAAGAACCATGAAGTCTTCTATTGTACACTCAAATTTCAACAACAGTGAGATGAGTGGTAATCCAATACTTTATTGAATGCCTTCAGAAGGAAATTTCATCAAGCTTCTGATTTTATTTTCTGAGAATTTTCAATATTAGGCATTTTTCCTTCAGTTGAGAAATCATTCAACCTTTTTTTTTTTTTTTTACTATTGATCACTGGTATAATTTTATGACTCTGCTATGTTTAATCACAAATGACAGGCATTAAGAAAATATATCCTCATTCCAGTTGTCATTATGCTTCAGTTTTTTTACCTTTCCTGTCCTCCTTGAAATTTGAAATTTTAAGTTTGCCTCACAAATTCTCTACAGTAGACACTTTATTTTCAATGCCACTGCCAAAGCAGAATTTCTGGCCACAATTCCCCTGGTTTACTGAAAAGTTTTCATCTTTATTGCATTATTTCTAAACCTTTTCACTCAAGTCTCTCCAAACCTAATGATGACTGCAGAACCACCTCTATTCTGTGCATCATGGAATAACCAACTCTGATTATAATACCTTGCACATATGTTGGGCTCAATTAATATTTCTCTAATAAAAAATTGATAGATTAAGTCAAATTTCTATTCAAATATTTGTGTCTCATTTATAAACTAATAGATATTTTGATTGATTATCATTATTTTGTCATTTCACTGAGCTGAATGTCTTGTGTTCTTTAACTAGTGAAAGTATGAAAGTGTCAGTGGCCCAGTTGTGTCCAGCTTTTTGCAACCCCATGGAGTGTAGCCCGCAGGCTCCTCTATCCATGGAATACTTCAGACAGGAAAATTGGGTTGGATAGTCATTGCCTTCTGCAGGGGATCTTCCCAATCCAAGGACTGGCCCCAGGTCTGCCCTGCAGGCAGATTCTTTCCTGTCTGAGCCACCAAGGAAGCCCTCTTTAACTAAGGTAATCACCATGTTTCAGATTTTGAAAGTATGTTAAGAGTTAGTCTAGTTAGAAATGCTATGGACCTAAGAGAAGCAGAAGATATTAAGAAGAGGTGGCAAGAATACACAGAAGAACTGTACAAAAAAGATCTTCATGACCCAGATAATCACAATGGTGTGATCACTCACGTAGAGCAGACATCCTGGAATGTGAAGTCAAGTGGGCCTTAGAAAGCATCACTACGAACAAAACTAGGGGATGTGATGGAATTCCAGTTGAGCTATTTCAAATCCTGAAAGATGATGCTGTGAAAATGGTACACTCATTATGCCAGCAAATTTGGAAAGCTCAGCAGTGGCCACAGGACTGGAAAAGGTCAGTTTTCATTCCAATCCCTAAGAAAGGCAATCTCAAAGAGTGCTCAAACTACCGCACAATTGCACTCATCTCACATGCTAGTAAAGTAATGCTCAAAATTCTCCAAGCCAGGCTTCAGCAATACGTGAACCGAGAACTTCCAGCTGTTCAAGCTGGTTTTAGAAAAGGCTGAGGAACCAGAGATCAAATTGCCAACATCTGCTGGATCATCGAAAAACCAAGAGAGTTCCAGAAAAACATCTATTTCTGCTTTATTGACTACGCCAAAACCTTCGACTGTGTGGATCACAATAAACTGTGGAAAATTCTGAAAGAGATGGGAATACCAGACCACCTGATGCACCTCTTGAGAAACCTGTATGCAGGTCAGGAAGCAACAGTTAGAACTGGACATGGAACAACAGACTGGTTCCAAATAGGAAACGGAGTATGTCAAGGCTGTATATTGTCACCCTGCTTATTTAAATTATAAGCAGAGTACATCACGAGAAACGCTGGGCTGGAAGAAGCACAAGCTGGAATCAAGATTGCCAGGAGAAATATCAATAACCTCAGATATGCAGAGGACACCACCCTCATGGCAGAAAGTGAAGAGGAACTAAAAAGCCTCTTGATGAAAGTGAAAGAGGAGGTGAAAAAGTTGTCTTAAAGCTTAACATTCAGAAAACTATGATCATGGCATCTGGTCCCATCACCTCATGAGAAATAGATGGGGTGACAGTGGAAACAGTGTCAGACTTTATTTTTCTGGTCTCCAAAATCGCTGCAGATGGTGACAGCAGCCATGAAATTAAAAGACGCTTACTCCTTGGAAGGAAAGTTATGACCAACCTAGATAGCATATTAAAAAGCAGAGACATTACTTCGCCAACAAAGATTCATCTGGTCAAGGCTATGGTTTCTCCAGTGGTCATGTATGGACGTAAGATTTGGACTGTGAAGAAAGCTGAGAGCCGAAAACTTGATGCTTTTCGACTGTGGTGTTGGACAAGACTCTTGAGAGTCCCTTGGACTGCAAGGAGATCCAACCAGTCCATCCTGAAGGAGATCAGTCCTGGATGTTCATTGGAAGGACTGATGCTGAAGCTGAAACTCCAATACTTTGGCCACCTCATGAAAACAGTTGACTCAATGGAAAAGACCCTGATGCTGGGAGCAATTGGGGGCAGGAGGAGAAGAGGACGACAGAGGATGTGATGGTTGGATGGCATCACCGACTCGATGGGCATGAGTTTGAGTAAACTCCAGGAGTTTGTGATGGACAGGGAGTCCTGGCGTGCTGATTCATAGGGTCACATAGAGTCGGACAAGACTGAGCAACTGAACTGAACTGAACTAAGAGTTAGTTTGTGAAGACTCTTTACTGGCTATGTAAGCTATCTCATACAAGCTTCAGTTCAGTTCAGTTCAGTCAGTCGCTCAGCGACCCCATGAATCGCAACACGCCAGGCCTCCCTGTCCATCACCAACTCCTGGAGTCTACTCAAACTCATGCCCATCGAGTCAGTGATGCCATCCAGCCATCTCATCCTCTGTCGTCCCCTTCTCCTCCTGCCCCCAATCCCTCCAAGCATCAGGGTCTTTTCAAATGAGTCAACTCTTCGCATGAGGTGGCCAATGTATTGGAGTTTCAGCTTCAACATCAGTCCTTCCAATGAACATCCAGGGCTGATCTCTTTCAGGATGGACTGGTTGGATCTCCTTGCAGTCCAAGGGACTCTCAAGAGTCTTCTCCAACACCACAGTTCAAAAGCATCAATTTTTCAGCACTCAGCTTTCTCATACATGCTTACTAAATCATTTTCTTCCAAAACTTCGTGGACTCCTTTTCCCCCTTTACATTTGCTACTATCCTTTTGAATCTTTCTTTAGAATTGATGTGAGATATCACACGGTCAAAACATCTCCTTGAAATACTCTTTAATGCTTCAATCCTTACACTCTTTACAACTAAACTGTTTTATTCCCGCATCCCAACTATCAGTTTGAAATTGTATTATTTTTTTAATTTTTTTTATTCTTCACCTACTAGAATGTAAACACTGTGAGAGAAGGAAATGTTTCTATAATTTTTCTACTTTGTCTTCAGTGTCTAAGATGAGACCCTTTCAAAACTACTCAAAATTATTTATCAACTAAGTGATTGAAATCAATTTCAACATCAATATATACAAGCAAATACATTTGCATTTCCATCAAAAGCAGATGATAAGATATAATGTTTTGAGTTTTACATGCATTCTTCAGTTCTTTAGTCTCATGTGCTTGACACCTATCTCTGCTTCTTTTTCTCATATATGCTGGGAAATTTCCCTTCCTTTCCATTATTCCTTTAAGTACTCAAGCCACCTCTTCTCTATTTTGGAATTTGCTTTAACTTCCTGAATAAAGTATCATTCCTCCTCCTCTTTCACCTCTAGCTCCATCCCAGACACAGAGAGATTTGAAAAGCACAGTCCTGAAATACTGAGATTTGTGCTTATATATGTGAGTGCCTAAGTATGTGGAAAACAAGAAATAGGTGGGAAAGACATTATTTCTGATGCAGGTATAAAAAGAAATGCTTATGCCAAGAAGGACTTCAAAGTTCAACTTCACATTTGCTCAGTATTCAGCAGAGGCCATAATACCTCAAAACAAAGATGATGCAAATACACAGAGATTTGTTAGAAACAATGAACCATTTTTATTGATAACAAGGGATTTCCCCAACAGTAGGGTATTAGGATCATTACTACAGAGAGTCAGAGATTAAGGGAGTAAAGGTTAACATTTGGAAAAAAGACAGATGATACCACCATGGAGCTTCAGGCCTCAAAGTTGCCGATCTAGAAATGGGTAGTCAAAGGTTCAAGCTCTGTCTTGCAGGTAATTTCTTGCATATAGACATCATGACTTTTCAGTCCTTGAATCTGCATTATCTTAGATGTGTGGTTTCAGACATAAACTGTGTTTTAGCTGGTGACGTTCTAGCAGCAAGAAGAATAACATCTCCTGTAGCAGACTGGCCCGTAGCTGTGGTAGCCAGAGCCATATCCACAGCCACACCTGGTTCCATAACTACAGCCATAAGAGGGGCTAAATCCACAGCTGTATCCTGAACCATATCCACAGCCAGTCCCATATCCACAGCCGTATCCTGAGCCGTATCCACAGCCATATCTGGTTCCATATCCGCAGCTATAGTAGGGGCTGAATCCACAGCTATATCTGTTTCCACAGCCATAGCCACAGGAGTTGCCGTAGTAGTTACAACACATGTTGTCAAGGGAAGAGGATTCAGGTGGACTGCAAGAGGATGTTTCTGAAGTGTGTGTGTCTTCTCCTTCCCGTGGACCTTTATATACTGTCAGTAATTGGCAGAGCATACCATTCATTCCCTGACATAGACAACAAATATGTAAGCAACCATTATGTGCCGGTCACTTTTGACAATTGATAATTTGCCTAAAGTAGCTAGTTATTTTGGGGATATTTAAAGAGCATCATTTTAATTTGCTCTGCCAGAGGATTTTTCAGTAGAATCATGTGTCTCTAAACAGATACTCATTTTCAAAATTTCCTATCATTTAATATATATCTTATATTAAAAATGTGAGAAGCAATGTAGAAAAATTTTGCCCCTTTTCTCTCTCTTCTTTCTTAAATCATTTGCCTCTGCCATAAGACTACTCCTACCTCCTTTCTTGAATATTTGCAAACTCATTTTTAGAAGCCAAAGATGCTGATGATTCTGCAGGGCACAAGAAGCCCCCAACAAGAAAAAGTCTTGTCCAAACTGTCAATATTGTTAAGAATAGAAATCTTGTTTTATAGCTACATATTTATAAATGTTTCTCTATCTGTAGATACCTAAATCCAAACATATCCTGTCTTCACACTCTAAACAACACTGGGCCTTTCCATCATCAAACATGTAGTCAAATTTTTTTTGTTATTGACTTTTTTTTGCATATCTTACTTGTATAGATTTTACTTCCATATCACCATTTTCAGAATCAGGTAGGTTCCAAATTTTTACTTTTTTTTTTATATTCAGCTATATTTGATTTTCAATATTGTGTTAGTTTTGAGTGTAGAGCATAATGATTCAGTAGTTTTGAAGATTATACTCCATTAAAAATTATTACACCATAATAAATAATTCACCATGCTATATAGTATATCCTTATTGCTCATCTACTTTATAAACAGTAGTTTGCATCTGCTAATCCAGTGGCACTAATTGGTCCCTCCCCTTTGTTATCTCCTTTGATAACCAAAAGATTGTTTTCTAAATCTTTCTGTCTTGCATATGAATTCACTTTATAATTTTTAGAGTTTTCATATAACTGAGTTAATACAGTATTTGTCTTCCTCTGTCTGACTTATTCCTCTGCCCGAACTTCTTTCACTAAGCATAATATTCTCTAGATCCATCCATTTCCCTGCAAATGGTAGTATCTCATTTTTATGTCTGAGTAATATTCCACTGTGTGTATACATATATTGTATCTTCTTAATTGATTCATATGTAGAGGGAAGTTTGAGTTGTTTCCCCATGTGAGATATTGTAACAGTATTGCTATGAACTCTGGAGCATATGTATCTTTTCAAATTAGTGTTTTCACTTTTTTTGAATACATACCCAGGAGTAGAATTGCTGGATCATATTTTAGGTTTCTATGGAACCACCATACTGATTTCCATAGTGGTTACACCAATAATTTACATTCCCCAAGAGTGTTCAAGTGGTTCCTTTTCCCATATTCTCTAAAACTTTTGATATCTATTGATTGTTTTGGTGATGACTGGAGAAGGCAATGGCAACCCACTCCAGTACTCTTGCCTGTAAAATCCCATGGACAGAGGAGCCTGGTAGGCTGCAGTCCACAGGGTCATGAAGAGTCGGACACGACTGAGTGACTTCACTTTCACTTTTCACTTTCATGCATTGGAGAAGGAAATGGCAACCCACTCCAGTGTTCTTGCCTGGAGAATCCCAGGACCGGTGGAGCCTGGTGGGCTGCCGTCTATGGGGTCGCACAGAGTCAGACACGACTGAAGTAACTTAGCAGCAGCAGCAGCAGCAGCATTCTGACAGATGTAAGTTGATATTGCATTATTGTTTTAATTTGCATTTTTCTGATAATTGGTAATATTGCGGATCTTTTCTTGTCCTGTTAGACATCTGTGTATCTTCTTTGGAAAATAGCTATTCAGGTCTTCTGCCCATTTTTTGATTGGATCTTTCAACTTTTTTATTTTGAGCTGTTTATACAATTTGGATATTAACATCTTGTCAGTAACATCATTTGCAAATATTTTCTCCCATTCTGCAGAGAATGGGTACCTTATCAACTGCTTCTTTTGCTATGCAAAAGCTTCTAAGTGTAATTGTGTCCCATGTGTTTACTTTTGCTTTCATTGATTTTGCCTTAGGAGACAGATCAGAAAAAAAAAAAAGTGATAAAATTTATGTCAAAGAAGGTTCTGTTCATGTTTTCTAACAGCTTTTATTTTCAGGTCTTACATTCACATCTTTAACCCATTTTGAGTTTACTTTTTGTATGGGATGAGGGGATGTTCCAATCTCAATGATTTACATGTGGCTGTTCAGTTTTCCCAGCATCACTTGTTCAAGAGATTCTTCTCACCACAGTATACACTTGCTTCTTTTGTCATAAATTAATGGGTCACTGGTGTGGAGGTTTATTTCTGACTCTGTCTTCTGCTCCGTTGATCTATGTGTCTTTTTATGCCAATACTGTGCTATTTTGATTACTGTAGTTTTACAATATAGTCAGTTTGGGAGAGTTATATCTCCAGCATCATCATTTTTTTCTGAAGAGTGCTTTGCCAATTAGTGGCCTTTTGTTGTTCTAGTTTTAAGATTATTTTTCTATGAATTTTAGAACTATTTAAGGATTATTCTAGTTCTGTAAATTTTAGGATTTTTTTGATCTAGTTCTGTGAAAAATATCATGGGTATTTTGATAAAAATTACATTATATCTATACATTTCTTTGGATATTATGACAATTTTAATAATATTAACTTTTCCAATACAAAGGAATGGGATATCTTTCCATTTTTGCATATAATTTTCAATTTTCTTTATCAAAGTTTTATGGTTTCCAGAATATAGTTCTTTTGTTTCCTTAAGTTGATTCCTAGGTATCATTTGTAGAACCAATTAAATAGGAATTTTTTTTACTTTCTCTTCCTAATATTTCATAGTTAGTGTATAGAGACATAACAGATTTCTCTATACTAATCTTGTAACATACAATCTACTGAATTAACTTATTAGTTCTAATAGGTTTTCAGTGGACATTTTAGAGTTCTCTATACAAAGTACATCATCTGCAAATAGTGATAGTGTTACCTCTTTCTTTCCAATACATTTTATTTCTTCTTGTATGCTGCAGCTAGAATGTCCAATTCTACCTTAAATAGAAGTGGTGAGAGTGAGCATCCTTGTCTTATTCCTGAATTTAGTAGGAAAGATTTCACCTTTTCAACAATGAGTATTATGTTGGCTATGGATTTCATAAACAGTCTTTATTATATATAGATATATTTCCCTTAAACCACTTTGATGAGAGTTTTTAGCTTGAATGGATGCTGATTTTTTTAACTATTTTTATGCATTTATTGAAGTGACCATGTATTTTTTGTCTTTCTTTTTGCTAACATAGGTGTATCACATTGATTGATTTGCATATGTTAAACTGTCTTTGTGACTCTGGATTAAATCCAACTTGATCAAGGTAAATGACACTTCTTTGTATTTTTTAATTTGATTTCCTAACATTTTGTTGAGGTTCTTTTTTTTTTTTTCTTCTTTTTTGGTAGTGTCTTTCTCTAGTTTGGTAGCAAGGTAATGGTGGTCTAGTATTGGAATAAATTAGGGAATTTTCCCTCATCTTCAATTAGTTGCAGTAATTTGAGAAGGATAAATATAAGTTCTTTTCTATATGTTTGGTAGAATTTCCCTTTTCTGGAAATTTTTTGAACTTCTTTAATTTCACTTCTAGTGATCATTCTGTTGGAATTATCTGTTTCTTCTTAACTCAGTCATGGTATGCTCTGTATTTCTAGAAATTTGTGTTTCTTCCAGGTTATCCAATTTGTTAGTATATAACTGTTCACAGTATTCTCTTATGATTTTTCATATGTCTGTGGCATCTCCTAGTCCTAGGGATTATAAGGTAGAAAAAAAATATACCATAAGGAGGAAATCTATGAAGTGAAGTGAAGTGAAAATTATTCAGTCGTGTCTGACTGTTTGTGACCCCTTAGACTGTAGCCTGCCAGGCTCCTCTGTCCATGGAATTCTCCAGGCAAGAATACTGGAGTGCATAGCCATTCCATTCTCCAGGGGATCTTTCCAACCCAGCGATCAAACCCAGGTCTTTTATGTCTCCTGAATTGCATGCAGATTCTTTGTCTTCTGAGCCACCAGGGAAGTCCATACATAGTCCCAACTATGGGAATCTTTAGAACATAGTTCACGTGGGTATTTAAAACGTACCGTTTAATAAGCCTTTGATCTTGACTTAAATGTCTTACTGCAAGGTGATACTTAATTCAAGTTATCAAAATAGACATACTCCTAGAAACAAAATATTTTTCTACTATGGACTAATCTTTTTACTCCTGTGGAGTTTCAAAAGTATTGATATCAAATTTTTGCATAAACTTGTTCCCAAGACATATGCTTTAAAAATATAACATAAAGTTATTGTTTAATTGCTGAACATGAAAATATGCATGATTCCATGCCCATTATGTTGACATAATGTTGACACTGTATTTTGGGTAATAAATTGCTATACAAAATGGCTCAGTCAGAGTGCAAAACAGCAAATAGGAAGATAATTTATATTCTGAGGGGTTTTGCTTCCTCATCATAAAAGCGTTTTTAATTAGGGCGTACATGTGTGTATACCATAGAATGGCTTCTTTTATGTTACAAAGCTATTACACTAAATTCAGACTAAATCAGGGCTACAGTACAAACAATATGGGTATTTTAAAGCTATTATTAGACAAGAATTTAAAACTGTGGAATAAGAAAAATGAGATTTTACACATTTAAGTTTTATTGGCATATAGTTGATTTACAATGTTGTGGTAGTTTCTGCTACACAGCAAAGTGAATCAGCTATATGTATACCTGTATCCACTCCTTTGTTAGATTCTGTTCCTGTATAGCTCATTACAGAACATTGGGTAGAGTTCCCTGTGCCATACAGGAGATTTTCATTCATTATCTATTTTATATATAGTAGTGTGAATATGTCATTCTCAACCTCCCAGCTTATCCCCCTCTGTTCTCCCTTCTCCCCCCCACCGCTTGGCAACCATGTTTGTTTTCTACTTCTGTGACTCTATTTCTGTTTTATAAATAGGTTCATTGGTACTATTAGTTTTAGATTCCATAGAAATCTAAAGAAAGCAGTATCATATATTTGTCTTTCTCTGTCTGACTTACTTCACTCAGTATAAGAATTTCTAGGTCCACCTTGTCACTGCAAAAGAAAACACAACAAAATTATTTAAAATTAAAATTTGTGTTTGGATTCTAAAAAGTGCATACTTAAATAACATGGATTAAATGATAATCACAAAAATAAATATATATAGCCAAGAGGGAAAAAAAAAGGAAAGTGAGATAAAGGGAATAGCATTTATTGAGTAAAATTCCTGACCAGAACACTAAATAGGTATAAAATATAAGGAAAACAACTATGTAAAAATAGTTAGGCCTCATTTTAGAAAGAAGAAATTTGTATTCAGACAGTTTAAGCATATAATCAAATGTCTTGTAGAGTATACGTGGCTCTCCAATGTTTGAATATATGTTTGATTTGATTCACCCATTTTTATGGAAGAATATAGAGTCCACATTATGTATCAGGGACTATCCTCAGAGCTGGTTATGCGAGGATGCACAGAATGGCAGTTGTCTTTACTGTTTTAAACCAGAATCCAGAGATCTGAATGGAAAGGTGTTAGAAATAATGCAATGAAGATAAAAGAGCTTTTCAATAATCCAGGGATACTGTGACCAGAGAGTGTGTGTTGGCTGTGTCATTGAAAAGTAAAGTGTCTGTACCAGAGAATTTGTCAAGTAGAATTTATAGTTTTGCATTTCAAGGCGGACAGAAAAGGTAAGAAACTGAAGGATAAGAAAAATGGAATGGGAATATATGTTCTTTATGTTTATGGTTAGGGATGAAACATAGCAGAGTGTTAAGATTAGACCAGTGACCAATATCAGAAAAATCAGTAGAATGATTTCTCCACTGAAGGAAAAATGTCTGATAATGAAACTTCTCAAAAATTGAAGTTGGCAGCCTTGTGAAAATCCCTGTTAAAGGCACTCAATTAAGTACTCGATCACTACTCCTTTGTGGTTGAAATTCGAGTATATCCAGTGGAAAGAATGATCTTCTTGACTTTATACTCCCTTCCAACTCGGATTTCATGGCTATTACAGTGAAAAATAATCTAAATTTTGGAGTCTGCCAGATTCTGAAAAAATTGATTTAAATAAAACATAAAAGCTAAGATAAGTGGTGGGGAAAAAAAAAAAAAACCCTACCCCAGCAAAGAAAGCAACATGTTTTCTTTGTACTGAATGGTCATGAAAGTTTGAATGTTTGGTATGAAGTTACGTTTCAGTTAGTGAGGCAAGACCTAAATTTAATAAACTTTGACAAGTGCTTTGACATGTGTCTGTACATAAGAGCCAAGAGGTGCTGGTGGTGGTGGCTTAGTTGCTAGGTCATGTCAGACTCTTTGAACCCCATGGACTGTATAGCCCACCAGGCTCCTCTGTCCTTGGGATTTCCCAGGCAAGAATACTGGAGGGGGTTGCCATTTCCTCCTCCAGGGGTGCTTCCAGAAACACGAATTGAACCCGCATCTCCTGCATTGCACGCAGAATCTTTCCTAAGACACCACAGAAGCCCCAGAAGCCAAGAGGAGGATGATCCAGTTCAGACAATAACATGGAGGAAAGGCATCTCACAGGAGCTGATTACAGACCTGAGTTTTGATGTACAAATAGATTTTTTTTAAGCTGAGAAATTTGGTGGCAAGAAAAATATTAATAGCAGAATAAAAGATACTCATTTTCCTCTTTTACATGTCAAAAAGGTAAGTGTGTTATAGAGGATTATTTAGAAGACATATTATATTTCAAAGTATATTAGGAGACATATTATATATCAAAGTCACAATGAACATTTTTGTAGAAGGTTGAGAACTTCTGATTAATCTACATATGAATAAGGATAAAACTGAGTTTTGTGGTACTTAATGTCATGAGTGTATTAGGACCTGAAGAAGGGCTTTTGCTGTAGGTATCATCAAACCGACCCTATTCACCATCAGCTTATGAACTAAAGGTGTAAGGAACAGTAGTGATAGAAGAAGGAAAGAATGATTGAATGAGGAGAATGGACTGACATCTCATAACACAACATTCTGATAATGCTGTATGTGAAAACTTAGTTTCTGATTCTTCAGCCAAATAAAGTTGGTTAAATTGTTAAAGTCTCCTCAATGGTGATACTCAGGTAGCTACAAAAGAGAGAGAGAAAAAGAGGGCTGCCCCACTTGAACAGGACCTTCCATTGCCTGGTGCATGGAAGAAGAAAATATAAGAAAAAACACATACAGTATACTGTCTCCACAACTGTAAGTATTCACTCCTCCAGGGAATGGACTTCATTTTGAATTATCAGATACTGATCAGATTCTTAGGATTTGAGGAGATTTGGACAAGGCAGGAGTAAGGAGTGCAGAAAAGTAGGAGAAAACGGACAGGAAGTTGCAATGATTCAGGAAAGGAGACAGGAATATTCCTTTTCCTGTGGTCAGAAGCAGGTATTTTGGGAAAATGAGAGAGAAAAGGAGGCAAAATTGTCTGACATTCCCCAACAAGCTTGTCTTATAAGATGTGTTAAATGATGGGAGGTTTTGAAAATGACCAGCTTTGGGTCACACAATTCTACTAAGACAGTTTGTCAGCAGAACAAATTAAAGTGAAGCTCTTAAAACAAACCAGGAGTCTCCAAAATAATGAACTATTTTAAGCAAACATTATTGACTGTCAGTGGCGACATGACTGGCTCATAATGTTGCTTCCATATTTGTTGTCTATGTCAGGGAATGAATGGTATGCTCTGCCAATTACTGACAGTATATAAAGGTCCACGGGAAGGAGAAGACACACACTTCAGAAACATCCTCTCACAGTCCACCTGAATCCTCTTCCCTTGACAACATGTGTTGTAACTACTATGGCAACTCCTGTGGCTATGGCTGTGGAAACAGCTATAGCTGTGGACTCAGCCCCTACTATGGCTGTGGATATGGAACCAGATATGGCTGTGGATATGGAGCTAGATATGGCTGTGGATACGGCTCAGGATATGGCTGTGGCTATGGAACAGGATATGGCTGTGGATTTAGCCCCTATTATGGCTGTGGTTATGGAACCGGATATGGCTGTGGATATGGCTCTGGCTCTAGCAGCTACTGGCCAGTTTGCTACAGGAGATATTATTCTTCTTGCTGCTAGAACATCACCATCTTAGCCTAGTTTGCTTCTGAAATGAGGAATCTAAAGATAATACTGCTTCGAGGATCAATAACCCAGGATTTCTACTTGCAAGAAATTACATGCCTGACAGAGGCTTTGACCTCTAAGTACCCATTTTTAGAACAAAGTCCTTGAAGTCTGAGGTTCTATAGTGGTAACATCTGACTCTTCCAAATGTTAGCCTCTACTACCTTAATCTCTGAGTCTCTGTTATAACTGTGTTAATGACCCTAACATTCTATAGCATGGATAACCCCTTATTCTCAATAAAAATGGCTCATTGCTTCTAACAAATGTCTGTGAATTAGTCTTTCTTGAGGTGCTATGGCCTCTTTCGAAGACTGGGCTAACAGGGTGCTTGAACCTTGGGTTCTTTGATATAACTCAAGCATTTCTTCTTGTATTTGCACCAAAAATAATACCTTCTCCAACTATTTCTTGTACCTCACATACTCAGGCACTCACATACCCAGGCACAAATCTCACAGTATTTCAGAACCGAGCTTTGCAAATCCCAGTGTGTCGAGAATGGAGCTGGGGGAGCAAGTGGAGGCAGAATGACACATTCAGGTGGTCATGACAAAGCCCAGGTAGAGGAGAGACGACCTGACTTCCTGACGGAGTAATGGGATAGAAGAGAGACTTCCCAGATGTAATGAGAAATTGGGAGCAGAGTTGGGTGTTAGGCACTTGAGAATAAAGAACTAAGGAATGGCTAAGTTAGAATAAAAATATTCTATGATATCATTTTCTTTTGATGGAATTGCTAATGAATTTTTTAAATTTATCTTTAATTAAAGGATAATTGCTTTGTAATTCTGTGTTAATTTCTGCCATACAGCAAAGCAAATTAGTCATAACTATATGCTTATCCCCTCCCTCTTCAGTCTCCCTCTCACCCACCCCTACCCCATCCGTCTAGGTAGTCACAGAGCTCCAGCTGGGCTCCCTATGCTATATAGCAGCCTCCCAGTAGCTATCTATTTTACACATGATAATGCATATAAGTTAATGCTACTTTCTCAATTAGTCCCATCCTCTCCTTCCCCCACTGTCCACAAGTCCCTTCTCTATGTCTGTGTCACCATTCCTCCCCTGAAAAATAAACTCATCAGTACCATCTTCTAGATTCTATATATATGCATTAATATATATCTGATTTTCTCTTTTGGACTTACTTTACTCTGTGTAACAAACATTAAGTTCATCCACCTCACTACAAATTACACAAATCCATTTCTTTTATGGCTGAGTAATATTCTATTGTATATATGTACCATAAATTCTTTATCCATTCATCTGTGAATGTACATTTAGGTTGCTTCCTTGTCCTGTCTATTATAAACAGTCCTGCAATGAACACTGGAGTACACGTGCATTTTTGAATTGTTATTTTCTCAGGGTATAAGTCCAGTACTGAAATTACTGGGTCATTTGGTAGTTTTATTCCCAGTTTTAAAAGGAATCTTAATATTGTTCTCCATGTGAAGTGCTGGGCTGGATTAAGCACAAGCTGGAATCAAGATTGCTGGGAGAAATATCAATAACCTCAGAAATGCAGATGACACCACCCTTATGGAAGAAAGTGAAGAACTAAAGAGCCTCCTAATGAAAGTGAAAGAGGAGAGTTAAAAAGTTAGCTTAAAACTCAACATTCAGAAAATGAAGATCATGGCATCTGGTCCCATACTTCATGGCAAATAGATGAAGAAACAATGGAAACAGCTAGAGATTTTATTGTGGGGGCACCAAAATCACTACAGATGGTGACTGCAGGCATGAAATTAAAAGACACTTGCTCCTTGGAAGAAAAGCTATGACCAACCTAGACAGCATTACTTTGCCAACAAAGGTCTATTTAGTCAAAGCTGTGGTTTTTCCAGTAGTCATGTATGGATGTGAGAGTCGGACTATAAAGAAATCTGAATGCTGAAGAGTTGATGCTTTAGACCGGTGGTGTTGGAGAAGACTCTTGAGAGTCCCTTGGACTGCAAGGAGATCCAACCAGTCCATCCTAAAGGAGATCAATCCTGAATATTCATTGGAAGGACTGATGCTGAAGTTGAAACTCTGCTATTTTGGCCACCTGATGCAAAGAACTGACTCATTTGAAAAGACTCTGATGCTGGGAAAGATTGAAGGCAGGAGGAGAAGGGGACAACAGAGGCTGAGAAGGTTGGATGGCATCACCGATTCAATTGACATGAGTTTGAGCAAGCTCTGGGAGTTGGTGATGGATAGGGAGGCCTGGCATGCTGCAGTCCATGGAATCGCAGAGTCAGGCACGACTGAGTGACTGGACTGAACAGATAATGACAGTATTGAATATTTTGCATATACTGACCTTTAGGAGATTGGTTTCAGTCATTTAATTGACAAATAGCTTTGTGTAGCTTTGAGAGGGCCTTATCTTAGTGAAGACAAAGTGGGAAATTTATAGACAACTTTACTGCTCTCACAGGTTTTACAATCTAGCACTTGAAGCTAAAAAAAAAAGATCAGTAAAAATATTAAGATGATTTCAGACTGACAATTGGGGTAGGGAACTAAAACTGCTGAATAGAAAAAGAGTAAGGATTGAAGTATTACAGAGACAGTTGAGGGAGGCATTTTGAACTTGTGAAAAATGAGCTGATATCAATTGCAAAAGAAGATTTAAAAGGACAGTAGCAAGTATAAAAAAGGAAGAGAGATGCTCTAAGTTTTGGAAGAATATGATTTATTAGACACATATGAGATAATTTATGTATCCAGGAAGAGTATTTACATTTTAACTTTTAACATGCCTTAAAAACCTGAAATGTTGTGACTCCAGTAAAGAACACTTGAGACACACAGCTTTGGAAAAATTAGAAAATGATGTCAATCTATCCAAATACCTTATACTGACACAGCAATGTTTGACTTAATCTATCCCTTTTTATTACAGAAATATTGTTTGAGTGCATATTATGTGCCAGGTACTCTTCTCAGAGCAGGATATTCAGTGATACAAAGAATATATATTTTTGTTGTTGTTATGGATCAGTATCCAGAGGTTTGAAAGGAAATGTATTAGAAGTAATGCAATAAATAGAAGACTTTTCAATAATCCTGGGGGATTGTGATGACAAAGTATGTGTTGGCAGCAGTATGCAAAGTATCTATACTAGAGAATTTATGAAGTAGAATTCATAGTTTTGAATGTCAAGGAAGACAGAAAAGGAAAGAAACTATAGAATGGTAAAAATTGGAATGGAAATATATTTTCTTTATGCCTATTCTTAGGGATTAAACAGTAGAATCATCAGATTAGAGCAGTGACCAATAACAGGAAAAAATAGGTAGAATGATTTCTTAACTGAAGTAAAGCTGTCTAATAATTAATGTTCTCAGAAAATGAAATCAGCAGCTTGGTGAAAATTCCTGTTGAAGTCATTCCAGTCTATAAAATACTGAATTATGACTAATTTTTTGTTGTTAAAGTGTAAGTGTCCAGCATAAAGAATCACCTTTCAGATTTTTCACTCCATTCAATTTGGATTTCATAGTGTTCACCATAAAAAATCAGTTGAAGTTTGATAAGAAATGAAATAGGAAAAAAATACAATACCACAGATATACAAAAAATCATAAGAGAATGCTGTGAACAGTTATAAACTAACAAATTGGATAACCTAGAAGAAACACAAATTTCTAGAAACACAGAGCATACCGTGACTGAGTTAAGAAGAAACAGATAATTTCAACAGACCGATCACTAGAAGTGAAATTAAAGCAGCAATTCAAAAAATTTCCAGCAAAGGTGAATTCTACCAAACATATAGAAAAGAACTTATATTTATCCTTCACAAGCTATTCCAACTAATTGAAAATGAGGGAACATTCCCTAATTTATGCCAATACTAGACCACCATTACCTTGTTACCAAAACTAAAGAAAGACACTGCCAAAAAAGAAAAAAACTCAACAAAATGTTAGCAAACTAAATTAAAAAATACAAAGAAGTGTCATTCACCATGATCAAGTTGGATTTAATCCAGGGTCACAAAGACAGTTTAACATATGCAAATCAATCAGTGTGATACACCCATGTTAACAAAAAGAAAGACAAAAGATACATGGTCACGTCAATAAATGAGTAAAAATAGTTTAAAAAAATCAGCATCCATTCATGCCAAAAACTCTCATCAACGTGGTTTTAAAGGGAAAATATCTGAATATAATAAAGATTATTTATGACAAATCCATAGCCAACATAATACTCATTGGTGAAAAGATGAAACCTTCCCTACTAAATTCAGGAATAAGACAAGGATGCTCACTCTCATCACTTCTATTTAAAGTAGAATTGGACATTTTCACTGCAGCAGACAAGAAGAAATACAACATATTGGAAAGAAAGAGGTAAACACTATCACTACTTGCAGATGATGTACTTTGTATAGAGAACTCTAAAGTCTTCACTGAAAACCTATTAGAACTAATAAGTTAATTCAGTAGATTGTATGTTACAAGGTTAGTATAGAGAAACCTGTTGTGTTTCTATACACTAATTATGAAATATTAGGAAGAGAAAGTTTAAAAAAAAATCCATTTAATTGGTTCTACAAATAAATCAGACAGAGGAAGACAAATACTGTATTACTTCACTTATATGAAAACTCTAAAAATTGTGAAATGAAAGCACATGTAAGACAGAAGAGACCCAAAGATATAGAAAACAATCTTTTTTTTTTGGTTACCAGAGGGGAGAGTGAAGGGGAGGGACCAATTAGTGCCACTGGATTAGCAGATGCAAACTACTGTTTATAAAACAGATGAGCAGTAAAGATATATTATATAGCATGGTGAATTATTTATTATGTTGTAATAATATTTAATGGAAGATAATATTCAAAAACATTGAATGATTATGCTCTACACCCAAAACTAACACAATATTGTAAATCAACTATAGCTGAATAAAAAAAGAAAACTTCAAAATTTGGAACCTTCCTGATTCTGAAAATGGTGAATGAAAGTAAAATCTATACAAGTAAGATATGCAAAAAAAAGTCCACAAGCAAAAAAATTTTGTCAACGTATTTGATGATGGAAAGGTCCAGTGTTTATTTAGAGTGAGAAGAATGAATATGTTTGGATTTAAGAATCTACAGATAGAGAAACATTTATAAATATGTAGCTATAAACCAAGATTTCTTTTCTTAATACTACTGACAGTTTGGGCAAGATTTTTTTCTTGTTGGGGGCTTCTTGTGCCCTGCAGTTTCATCAGCATCTTAGGGCCAGTCTGCTACAGATGTTATTCTTCTTGCTGCTAGAACATCACCACCTAAAACATCATTTATGTCTGAAACCACACATCTAAGATAATGCTAATTCAAGGATCGTTCAGTCATGATATATATATATGCAAGAAATTACATGCAAGACAGAGCTTTGACCTTCAACTATACGTTTTTAGATTGGCATCTTTGAGGCCTGAATTTCCATGGAGGTTTCATCTTTTTTCCAAATGTTAACCTTTATCACCCTTAATCTCTGACTTTCTGTTGTAAAGAACCTAATACCCTACTGTTGGGGAAATCCCTTGTTATCAATAAAAATAGTTCATTGTTTCTAACAAATCTCTGTGTATTTGTTTGTGCATAATTTTTGTTTTGAGGTGTTATGGCCTCTGTTGAAAACTGGACAAATGTGAAGCTAAACTTTGAAGTCCTTCTTGATATAAGCTTTTCTTTTATACCTGCATCAGAAATAATGTCTTTCCCACCTATTTCTTGTTTTTCACATACTTAGGCACTCACATATATAAGCACAAATCTCAGTATTTCAGGACTGTGCTTTTCAAATCTCTCTGTGTCTGGGATGGAGCTGGAGGTGAAAGACAAGGAGGAATGATACTTTATTAAGGAAGTTAATGCAAATTCCAAAATAGAGAAGAGGTGGCTTGAGTACTTAAAGGAATAATGGAAAGGAAGGGAAATTTTCCAGCATATATGAAAATAAGAAGCAGAGATAGGTGTCCAGCACATGAGACTAAAGAACTGAAGAATGCATGTAAAAGTCAAAACATTCTATCATATCATCTGCTTTTGATGGAAATACAAATGTATTTTTTTATATATATTGATGTTGAAATTGATTTCAAGCACTTAGTTGATAAATAATTTTGAGTAGTTTTGAAAGGGTCTCATCTTAGACACTGAAGACAAAGTAGAAAAATTATAGAAACATTTCCTACTCTCACAGTGTTTACATTCTAGTAGGTAAAGAATAAAAAAATTAAAAAATTAATATAATTTCTTTTTTTTTTATTGTAGTGGTTTTTGCCATACATTGACATGAATCAGCCATGGATTTACATGTGTTCCCCATCCTGATCCCCCCTCCCAATTTCAAACTGACAGTTGGGATGTGGGAATAAAACAGTTTACTTGGAAAGAGAGTAAAGATTGAAGCATTAATAAGATATCAGGTAGGTATTTTGACCTTGTGATATCTCATGCCAATTGCAAAGAAAGATTCAAAAGGATAGTAGCAAATGTAAAGGGGGAAAAGAAATCCACGAAGTTTTGGAAGAATATGATTTAGTAAGCATGTATGAGATAGCTTACACATCCATTAAAGAGTCTTGACAAATTAACTCTTAACATACCTTCAAAATCTGAAACGTGGTGACTTCCTTAGTCAAAGAGGACTTCCTTGGTGACTCAGACAGGAAGGAATCTGCCTGCAGCACAGACCTGGGGTCAGTCCTTGGGTTGGGAAGATCCCCTGCAGAAGGCAATGACTATCCAACCCAATATCCTGCCTGAAGTATTCCATGGATAGAGGAGCCAGTGGGCTACAGTCCATGGGGTTGCAAAGAGCTGGACACAACTGGGCAACTAACACATTCATACTTTCACTAGTTAAAGAACACAAGACATTCAGCTCAGTGAAATGACAAAAGGGTGATAATCAGTCCAAATATCAATTAGTTTACAAATTAGACACAAATATTTGAATACAATTTGACTTAATCTATCAATTTTTATTAGAGAAATATTAATTGAGCCCAACTTATGTACAAGGTATTATAACCAGAGCTGGTTATTCCATGATGCACAAAATGAGATGGTTCTGCAGTCATCATTAGGTATGGGGAGGCTTGAATGAAAAGGTTTAGAAATAATGCAATAAAGATGGACGACTTTTCAGTAAACCATGGGAATTGTGGCCAGAAATTCTGTTTTGGCAGTGGCATTGAAAAGCAAAGTGTGTATTGTAGAGAACTTGTGAAGCATACCTTATAATTTCAAATCACAAGAAGGATAGGAAAGGTAAGAAAACTGAAGCATAATGACAATTGGAATGAGGACATATTTTATTTACGCCTATCATTTGTGATTAAACATAGCAGAGTCATAAGATTATACCAGTGATCAATAGAAGAAAAAAAAAGGTTGAATGATTTCTCAACTGAAAGAAAAATGCCTAATATTGAAAATTCTCAGAAAATGAAATCAGGAGCTTGATGAAAATTCCTTCTAAAGGCATTCAATAAAGTACTGGATTACCACTCATTTCACTGTTGTTGAAATTTGGGTGTACAATAGAAGATGTAATGGTTCTTATAGTAAAAAATAACAAGTATTGGAATCTGCTTGACTACGAAAGATAGTGTTACACCTAAGCAAGTGAGATAAACAAAAATAACACCCCCCCCCACACCAAACTTTAAAATGGAACAATTGACAGTGCTAGTCAGTCAATTGGCACTATAAAATCTAATGAGATTTTGAATTTGTAGATCAAAATGGGGAGAACTGATAGATTTGCAATATGCTAATATGTCTAATCCATCTAATCTTTACTTAGATTTTCTTCAGTCTTTCTTAATAATTTTCTGTAGTAATAATTTTTAGTATAGAGGTTTATATATATTTTATAAAATATATTCCTAGGAATTTGGTGGTTTTTAATGATATTACAAGTAATATATTTTATTTTGGTAAGTTCCTATGTTGCAAATAAATGAAAATCCAACTGAAAAAAATAAAATAAATAGAACAAGCAAGAGAGTTCCAGAAAAACATCTACTTCTGCTTTATTGACTACACCAAAGCCTTTGACTGTGTGGATCACAATAAACTGTGGAAAATTTTTTAAGACATGGGAATACCAGACCACCTTGCCTGCCACCACAGAAACCTGTATGCAGGTCAAGAAGCAGCAGTTAGAACTGGGCATGGAACAATGAACTGGTTCCAAATAGGGAAAGGAGTAAGTCAAGGCTGTATACTGTCTCCCTACTTATTTATCTTCTAAGCAGAGTACATCATGTAAAATGCCAGGCTGGATGAAGCACAAGCTGGAATCAAGATTAGTGGGAGAAATATAAATAACCTCAGATATGCAGATGACACCACCTTTATGGCATAAAGTAAAGAGGAACTGAAGAGCCTCTTGATGAAAGTGAAAGAGGAGAATGAAAAAGCTGGCTTAAAACTCAACATTCAGAAAACTAAGGTTATGGCATCTGGTCCCATCAGTTCATGGCAAATAGATGGGGAAACAGTGGAAACAGTGAGAGATTTTATTTTCCTGGCTCCAAAATTACTGAAGATGGTGATTGCAGCCATGAAATTAAAAGATGTTTGCTCATTGGAAGAAAAGCTATGACCAACCAAGACAACATATTAAACAGCAGAGACATGACTTTGATGAGAAAGGTCCATCTAGTCAAAGCTATAGTTTTTCCAGTAGTCATATCTGGATGTGAGAGTTGGACTATAAAGAAAAATAAATGCCAAATAATTGATGCTTTTGAACTGTGATGTTGGAGAAGACTCTTGAGAATCCCTTGGACTGCAAGGAGATCCAACCTGTCCATCCTAAAGGAAATCAGTCCTGAATATTCATTGGGAGGACTGATGCTGAAGATGAAGCTCCAGAACTCTGACTACCTGGTGTGGATGTGAAGAACTGACTCATTTGAAAAGACCCTGATGCTGGGAAAGACTGAAGGCAGGAAAGAAGAGGACAACAGAGGATGAGGTGGTTGGATGGCCTCACGGACTCAATGGACATGAGTTTGAGCAAGCTCTGGGAGTTGGTGATGGGCAGGGAAGCCTGGCTTGCTGCAGTCCATGAGGTGGCAAAGAATAGGACATGACTGAGCAACTGAACTGAACTGAGCTGAATTGAAACTTTAAAAAGCTACACATTTTTTTTCCTACATGTTTGGCAATAGAAAGTTTAGATGTTTAGCTTAGAGTGAGAAGGAAGAGTAGGTTTGGATTTAGACATCCATAGAGAGAGAAACTTATTTGTAAACACACAGCTACACTGTAATGTTTCTATGCTCAGTACTAGTGATATTCTGGATTATTTTTCTTTTAGCTATTCCATGTTGTTCTGTGCCCTGGAGAATTAGTAGCATCCTTTGTTTCTACATACTGTGAACATGGAAAAACAGACTGTTTCCAAATAGGAAAGGGGTACCCCAACACTATATATGGTCATTCTGCTTATTTAACTTCTATGCAGAGTACATCATGAGAAATACTGGACTGGAAGAAGCACAAGCTTGAATCAAGATTGCTGGGAGAAATATCAATAAGCTCAGAAATGCAGATGACACCACCTGTATGGCAGAAAGTGAAGAACTAAAGAGCCGCTTGATGAAAGTGAAAGAGGAGAGTGAAAAAGTTGGCTTAAAGCTCAACATTCAGAAAACTACGATCACGGCATCCGGTTTCATCATTTCATGGCAAATAGATGGGGAAACAGTGGCTAACTTTATTTTTGGGGGCTCCAAAATCACTGCGGATGGTGATTGCAGCCATGAAATTAAAAGAAGCTTACTCCTCAAAAGGGCTTCCCTGGTGGCTCAGATGGTAAAGCGTCTGCCTGGAGTGCGGGAGACCTGGGTTCGATCCCTGGGTTGGGAAGATCCTCTGGAGAAGGAAATGGCAACCCGCTCCAGTACTCTTGCCTGGAAAATTCCAAGGACTGAGGAGCCTGGTAAGCTACAGTCCATGGGGTCACAAAGAGTTGGACACGACTGAGTGACGTCACAGGTCACTCCTTGGAAGGAAAGTTATGATCAAACTAGACAGCATATTAAAAAGCAGAGACATTACTTTGTCAACAAAGGTCCGTCTAGTCAAGGCTATGGTTTTTCCAGTGGTCATGTATGGATGTGAGAGTTCGACTATAAAGAAAGCTGAGTGTAGGAGAATTGATGCTTTTAAACTGTGGTGTTGGAGAAGACTCTTTAGAGTCCCTTGGACTGCAAGGAGATCCAACCAGTCCATCCTAAAGGAGATCAGTCCTGGGTGTTCATTGCAAGGACTGATGCTGAAGCTGAAAGTGCAATACTTTGGCCGCTTGATGAGAAGAGCTGACTCATTTGAAAAGATCCTGATTCTGGGAAAGATTGAAGGTGGGAGGAGAAGGGAATGGCAGAGGATGAGACAGTTGGATGGCATCACTGACTCAATGGACATGAATTTGGTCAGGAGTTGGTGATGGACAGGGAGGCCTGGCTTGCTGCAGTCCACAGAGTTGCAAAGAGTTGGATAGAATTGAGTGACTGAACGAACTGAACTGAACTGATATATGTATTTATGTATGAATCTCTCCTCTATCCATCCAGTGGGCCTACTTCTCAATGAATTCATAATTTTATGTAGGAGTATCATAGTAAGATTTTAAAAAGAAATGATGTAATTTTTTTTTTTAGCCATGTGTTTTGAACGCTATAAAATATGGAAGGTTATTAGTGTTGTGAGTGTCAGGAAAGAGTTCTGAGAAGATGGGGCACTTGACTTGAGGCTTGAGTAGGAACTGGCCAATCAGATAGGGGATTGGGACAACAAGTGCATTTGTTACCACCAGTGGAGGTGTGTAATCATTAATCAGACTTAAAGAGGAACTCTCAGGCTTTCCTTATTCTCTTAAGATTATTTAGAGCACAGCGCATACTACTTCCATAAGCAGGAGTGGGACGGCCTGGCCAGCAGGACCACGTGGCAGTGAGCTCACTAGCAGAAGACTATGAAAACTTGGCTCTGACACTCAACTGCTGTGTGATTTCAAGATAGTGACTTAATCACTCTGAGCCTCAGCTTCTTTCTCCCAACACTTGTTTGTCAAGTACCCACTCTATTTATTCTAAGAGGATGTAAAAATGAATTGAGATAATGTATATAAAGACATTTTACAACATGCAGTAGAGATGAAATGATTCAGTTCAGTTCAGTTCAGTCACTTGATCGTTTCCAACTCTGCAACCCCATGAACCAGGCATCTTCCATGCCAGGTCTCCCTGTCCACCACCAATTCCCGGAGCTTACCCAAACTCATGTCCATTGAGTTGGTGATGCCATCCAACCATCTCATCCTCTCCCATCCCCTTTCCTCCTGCCCTCAATTTTCCCAGCATCAGGATCTTTTCAAATGAGTCAGCTCTTCTCATCAGGTGGCCAAAGTATTGGAGTTTCAGCTTCAGAGACTCTCAAGAGTCTTCTTCAAAATCACAGTTCAAAAGCATCAATTCTTCTGCACTCAGCTTTCTTCATAGTCCAAATCTCACATCCATACATGAACACTGGAAAAACCATAGCCTTGACTGGACAGACTTTTGTTGGCAAAGTAATGTGTCTCCTTTTTAATATGCTGTCTAGGTTGTTCATAACTTTCCTTCCAAGGAGTAAACATCTTTTAATTTCATGGCTGCAATCACCATCTGCAGTGATTTTGGAGCCCAGAAAAATAAAGTCAGCCACTGCTTCTACTGTTTCCCCATCTATTTGCCGTAAAGTGATGGGACCAGATGCCATGATCTTAGTTTTCTGAATGTTGAGCTTTAAGCCAACTTTTTCACTCTTCTCTTTCACTTTCATCAGGAGGCTCTTTAGTTCTTCTTCACTTTCTGCCATATGGGTGGTGTCATCTGCATATCTGAGGTTATTAATATTTCTCCCGGCAATCTTGATTCCAGCTTGTGCTTCTTCCAGCGCAGCATTTCTCATGATGTACTCTGCATAGAAGTTAAATAAGCAGAGTGACAATATACAGCCTTGATGTACTCATTTCCCTATTTGGAACCAGTCTGTTGTTCCATGTCCAGTTCTAACTGTTGCTTTCTGACCTGCATACAGGTTTCTCAAAGGGCAGGTCAGGTGGCCTGGTATTCCCATCTTTTTCAGAATTTTCCACAGTTTATTATAATTTCTTTCAGAAATTTCCACAGTCGATGGCTATGGCATAGTCAGTAAAGCAGAAGTAGATGTTTTTCTGGAACTCTTTTGCTTTTTTGATGATCCAGCAGATGTTGGCAATTTCATCTCAGGTTCCTCTGTCTTTTCTAAATCCAGCTTGAACATCTGGACGTTCACGGTTTGCATATTGCTGAAACTTGGCTTGGAGAATTTTGAGCATTACTTTACTAGCATGTGAGATGAGTGCAGTTGTGCAGTTGTTTGAGCATTCTTTGGCATTGCCTTTCTTTAGGATTGTCATGAAAACTGACCTTTTGCAGTTCTGTGGCCACTACTGAGTTTTCCAAATTTGCTGGCATATTGAGTGCAGCACCTTCACAGAATCATGTTTCAGGATTTGAAATAGCTCAACTGGAATTCCATCACCTCTGCTAGCTTTGTTTGTAGTGATGCTTTCTAAGGCCCACTTGACTTCACATTCCAAGGTGTGTGGCTCTAGGTGAGTGATCACATTATCGTGATTATCTGGGTCATGAAGATCTTTTTTGTATTCTTCCCACCTCTTCTTAATATCTTCTGCTTCTGTTAGCTCCATACCATTTCTATCCTTTATTGAGCCCAACTTGCATGAAATAGTCCCTTAGTATCTCTAATTTTCTTGAAGAGATCTCTAGTCTTTCCCATTCTATTGTTTTCCTCTATTTCTTTGCACTGATCACTGAAGAAGACTTTCTTATCTCTCCTTGCTATTCTTTGGAACTCTGCATTCAAATGGGTTTATCTTTCCTTTTCTCCTTTGCTTTTCACTTCTCTTCTTTACACAGCTATTTGTAAGGCCTCCTCAGACAGCCATTTTACTTTTTTGCATCTCTTTTTCTTGGGGATGATCTTGATTCCTGTCTCCTGTACAATGTCACAAAGTCCATCCATAGTTCATCAGGCACTCTGGCCATCAGATCTAGTCCTTTAAATCTATGTCTCACATTCACTGTATATTTGTAAGGGATTTGATTTAGGTCATACCTGAATGGTTTAGTGGTTTTCCCCACTTTCTTCAACTGAAATCTGAATTTAGCAATAGAGGAGTTCATGATCTGAGCCACAGTCAGCTCCAAGTCTTATTTTTGATGACTGTATAGCGTTTCTCCATCTTTGCCTGCAAAGAATATACATTCCTTAGTTCTTTATTCTCAAGTGCCTAACACCCAACACTGCTCCCAATTTCTCATTACTTCTGGGAAGTATCCTTCTATCCCATTATTCCATCAGGAAGTCAGGTCATCTCTCCTCTACCTGGACTTTGTCATGGCCACTTGAATGTGTCATTCTGCCTCCACTCCGTTCTCGACATGATGAGATTTGCAAAGCTCGGTTCTCAAGTACTGTGAGATTTGTGCCTGGGTATGTGAGTGCCTGAGCATATGAGATACAAGAAATAGTTGGAGAAGGTATTATTTTTTGTGCAAATACGAGAAGAAATGCTTGTATTACATCAAAGAACTCAAGGTTCAAGCACTCTGTTAGCCTAGTCTTCGAAAGAGGCCATAGCACCTCAAGAAAGACTAATTCATAAGCAGTACACAGAGATTTGTTAGAAGCAATGAGCCATTTTTATTGAGAATGAGGGGTTATCCATGCTATAGAATATTAGGGTCATTAACACAGTCATAACAGAGACTCAGAGATTAAGGTAGTAGAGGCTAACATTTGGAAGAGTCAGATGATATCACCACTGAACTTCAGACCTCAAGGACGTCAATCGAAAAATGGGTAGTCGGAGGTCAAAGCCTCTGTCAGAAATGCAATTTCTTGCAAGTGCAAATCATGGGTACAGATCCTCGAAGCAGTATTATCTTTAGATTCCTCATTTCAGAAGCAAATTAGGCTAAGATGGTGATGTTCTAGCAGCAAGAAGAATAATATCTCCTGTAGCAAACTGGCCAGTAGCTGCTAGAGCCAGAGCCATATCCACAGCCATATCTGGTTCCATAACCACAGCCATAATAGGGGCTAAATCCACAGCCGTATCCTGTTCCATAGCCACAGCCGTATCCTGAGCCGTATCCACAGCCATATCTAGCTCCATATCCACAGCCATAGTAGGGGCTGAGTCCACAGCTATAGCTGTTTCCACAGCCATAGCCACAGGAGTTGCCATAGTAGTTACAACACATGTTGTCAAGGGAAGAGGATTCAGGTGGACTGTGAGAGGATGTTTCTGAAGTGTGTGTCTTCTCCTTCCCGTGGACCTTTATATACTGTCAGTAATTGGCAGAGCATACCATTCATTCCCTGACATAGACAACAAATATGGAAGCAACATTATGAGCCAGTCACGTCGCCACTGACAGTCAATAATGTTTGCTTAAAATAGTTCATTATTTTGGAGACTCCTGGTTTGTTTTAAGAGCTTCACTTTAATTTGTTCTGCTGACAAACTGTCTTAGGAGAATCTTGTGACCCAAAGCTGGTCATTTTCAAAACCTCCCATCATTTGACATATCTTATAAGACAAGCTTGTTGGGGAATGTCAGATAATTTTGCCTCCTTTTCTCTCTCATTTTCCCAAAATACCTGCTTCTGACCACAGGAAAAGGAATATTCCTGTCTCCTTTCCTGAATCATTGCAACTTCCTGTCCGTTTTCTCCTACTTTTCTGCACTCCTTACTCCTGCCTTGTCCAAATCTCCTCAAATCCTAAGAATCTGATCAGTATCTGATAATTCAAAATGAAGTCCATTCCCTGGAAGAGTGAATACTTACAGTTGTGGAGACAGTATACTATATGTGTTTTTTCTTATAGTTTCTTCTTCCATGCACCAGGCAATGGAAGGTCCTGTTCAAGTGGGGCAGCCCTCTTTTTCTCTCTCTCTTTTGTAGCTACCTGAGTATCACCATTGAGGAGACTTTAACAATTTAACCAACTTTATTTGGCTGAAGAATCAGAAGACCTCAGTTAGACCAGAAACTAATTTTTTCACATACAGCCTTATCAGAGTTTTGTGTTATGAGATGTTAGTCCATTCCCCTCATTCAATCATTCTTTCCTTCTTCTATCACTACTGTTCCTTACACATTTAGTTCAAATGCTAAAGGTAAGTAGGTCACTTTGATACTTACAGCAAAAGGCCATCTTCAGGTCCTAATACACTCATGACATCAAGTACCACAAAACTCAATTTTATCCTTATTCATATGTACATTAATCAGAAGTTTTCAACCTCCTATAAAAATGTTCATTGTGACTTTGAAATATATGTCTCCTTTCTTCTAAATAATCCTCTCTAACACACTTACCTTTTTGACATGTAAAAGAGGAAAATTAGTATCATTTCTTCTGCATTAACATTTTTCTTGCCACCAAATTTCTAGGCTTAAAGAAACTATTTGTACATCAAAACTCAGTTCTGTAATCAGCTCCTGTGAGATGCCTTTCCTCCATGTTATTGTCTGAACTGGATCATCCTCCTCTTGGCTTCTGGGGCTTCCCTGGTGGCTCACGAAAGAATCTGCCTGCAATGCAAGAGATGTAGGTTTAATCCCTGGGTCTTGAAGATCCCCTGGAGGAGGAAATGGCAACCCCCTCCAGTGTTCTTGCCTGGGAAATCCCAAGGACAGAGGAGCCTGGTGGGCTATATAGTCAATGGGGTTCAAAGAGTCTGACATGACCTAGCAACTAAGCCGCCACCACTGCTCTTGGCTCCTATGTACAGACACATGTCGGAGCACTTGTCAAAGTTTATTGAACCTAGGTCTTGCCTTACTAATTGAAATGTAACTTCATACCAAACTTTCAAACTTTCATGACCAAACATTCAGTCCAAAAAAAACTGTGTTGCTTTGTTTGTTTGTTTTTGTTTGCTTATCTTAGTTTCTAGATTTTATTTAAATCAACTTTTTTGAATCTAGTAGACTCCAAAACTTAGATTATTTTTCACTGTAACAGCCATGAAATCCAAAATGGAAGGGAGTATAAAGTCAAGAAGATCATTCTTTTCACTGGATATACTTGAATTTCAACAACAAAGGAATGAGTGGTGATTGAGTACTTCATTGAATGCCTTTAACAGGGATTTTCACAAGGCTGCCAACTTCAATTTTTGAGAAGTTTCATTATCAGACATTTTTCCTTCAGTTGAGAAATCATTCTACCGATTTTTCTGATATTGGTCACTGGTCTAATCTTAACACTCTGCTATGTTTCATCCCTAACCGTAAACATAAAGAACATATATTCCCATTCCATTTTTCTTATCCTTCAGTTTCTTACCTTTTCTGTCCGCCTTGAAATGCAAAACTATAAATTCTACTTGACAAATTCTCTGGTACAGACACTTTACTTTTCAATGACACAGCCAACACACCCTGTCTGGTCAATATCCCTGGATTATTGAAAAGCTCTTTTATCTTTATTGCATCATTTCTAACACCTTTCCATTCAGATCTCTGGATACTGGTTTAAAACAGTAAAGACAACTGCCATTCTGTGCATCCTCGAATAACCAGCTCTGAGGATAGTCCCTGATACATAATGTGGACTCTATATTCTTCCATAAAAATGGGTGAATCAAATCAAACATATATTCAAACATTGGAGAGCCATGTATACTCTACAAGACATTTGATTATATGCTTCAATTGCCTGAATACAAATTTCTTTTTCCTAAAATGAGGCCTAACTATTTTTACATAATTGTTTTCCTTATGTTTCATACAGATTTAGTGTTCCAGTTAGGAATTTTACTCAATAAATGCTATTCCCTTTATCTCACTTTCCTTTTTTTTTTTCCCCTCTTGGCTATATATATTTATTTTGTGATTATTATTTTAATCCATGTTATTTAAGTATGTACTTTGCAGAATCCAAACATAAATTTTAATTTTAAATAATTTTGCTTTGTTTTTTGTTTTTTTTGCAGTATTGAGGTGGACCTAGAAATTCTCATACTGAATGAAGTAAATCAGACAGGGAAAGACAAATATATGATATCCTTTTTTCAGATTTCTATGGAATCTAAAACTAATAGTACTAATGAACCTATTTATAAAACAGAAATAGAGTCACAGAAGTAGAAAACAAACATGGTTGCCAAGGGGTGGGGGGAAAAGGGAGAACAGAGGGGGATAAGCTGGGAGGTTGAGAATGACATATTCACACTACTATATATAAAATAGATAACTAATAAAAATCTACTGTATGGCACAGGGAGCTCTACCCAATATTCTGTAATGACCTATACAGGAATAGAATCTAACAAAGGAGTGGATACAGGTATACATATAGCTGATTCACTTTGCTGTGTAGCAGAAAACTAGCACAACATTGTAAGTCAACTATACTCCAATAAAAATTAAATGTATAAAATCTCATTTTTCTTATTCCATAGTTTTAAATTCTTGTCTAATAATAGCTTTAAAATACCCATATTTATTGGTACCGAAATCCTGATTTAACCTGAATTTAATGGCTTTGTAACGTAAAGCTGAATGTAATAGCTTTCTAATGTAAAGGAAGTCATTCTATGGCATAACACATATGTATACCCTAATTAAAAAAGCTTTTATGATGAGGAAGCAAAACCCCTCAGAATATAAATTACCTTCTTACTGTCCTTTTTGCACTCTGACCGAGCCATTTTGTATAGCAATTTATTACCCAAAATACAGTGTCAACATTATGTCAACATAATGGGCATGGAATCATGCATATTTTCATGTTCAGAAATTAAAGAATAACTTTATGTTATATTTTTAAAGCATATGTCTTAGGAACATGTTTATGCAAAAATTTGATATCAATACTTTTGAAACTCCACAGGAGTAAAAAGATCAGTCCATAGTAGAAAAATATTTTATTTCTAGGACTGTTTATTTTGATAACTTGAATTAAGTATCATCTTGCACTAAGACATTTTAGTCAAGATCAAAGACTTATTAAACAGTAGGTTTTAAATATCCATGTGAACTATGTTCTAAAGATTTCCTTAATTATGACTATATATGGGCTTTCCTGGTGGTTCAAATGGTAAAGAATCTGCATGCAATGCGGGAAATCGGATTTGATCCCTAGGTTGGGAAGAACCCCTGAAGAATGGAATGGTTACCCACTCCAGTATTCTTGCCTGGAGTATTCCATGGACAGAGGAGCCTGGCAGGCTACAGTCCAAGGGGTCGCAAAGAGTCAGACACAACTGAATAACTTTCACTTCACTTAATTTCATAGATTTCCTCCGTAGGGTATATTTTTTTCTATCTTCCAATCCCCCAAATCTCCTAGCCTACACTCTCATTAAATACTGAAAAGATTCCTTCTAATCAGTTCATCTCTATTGCATGTTGTAAAATGTCTTTATACACATTATCTCAAAACATTTTCACACCCTCTTAAAATAAATAGAGTGGGTACTTGACAAACAAGTGTTTGGAGGTATAAGCTGAGGCTCAGAATGATTAAGTCACTATCTTGAATGTCAGAGCCAAGTTTTTGTAGTCTTCTGCTAGTGAGCTCACTGCCATATGCTCCTCCTGACCAGGCCCTCTCCTGCTTATGGAAGAGGTATGGGCTGTGCTCTAAATAATCTGAAGAGAAAAAGGAAAGTCTGAGAGTTCCCCTCTAAGTCTGCTTAGTGATTACACACCTCCACTGGTGGTAATCAGTTCAGTTCAGTTCAGTCACTCAGTCATGTCAGATTCTTTGCAACTACATGGACCACAGCATACCAGGACTCCGTGTCCATCACCAACTCCCAGAGCTTGCTCAAACTCATGTCTATTGAGTCGCTGATGCCATCCAACCATCTCATCCTCTGTCATCCCCTTCTCCTCCCACCTTCAATCTTTCCCAGCATCAGGGACTTTTCCAAGGGGTCGGTTCTTCGCATCAGGTGGCCAAAGTATTGGAGTTTCAGCTTCAACATCAGTCCTTCCAATGAATAGTCAGGATTGATCTCCATTAGGATGGACTGGTTCGATCTCCTTGAAGTCAAAGGGACTCTCAAGAGTCTTTTTCCAACACCACAGTTCAAAAGCATCAATTCTTCAGCACTCAGCTTTCTTCATAGTGCAACTCTCACATCCATACATGACCACTGGAGAAACCATAGCCTTGACTAGATGAACCTTTTTTGGCAAAGTAATGTCTCTGCTTTTTAATATGTTGTCTAGGTTGGCCATAACTTTTCTTCCAAGAGGTAAGCATCTTTTAATTTCATGCCTGCAATCACCATCTGCAGTGATTTTGGAGTCCCAAAAAATAAAGTCCAACACTGTTTCCACTGTTTCCTCACCTATTTGCCATGAAGTGGTGGTCCAGATGCCATGATCTTAGTTTTCTGAATGTTGAGCTTGAAGCCAACTTTTTCACTCTCCTCTTTCACTTTCATTATGAGGCTTTTGAGTTCCTCTTCACTTTCTGCCGAAAGGGTGGTGTCATCTGCATATCTGAGGTTATTGATATTTCTCCTGGCAATCTTGATTCCAGCTTGTGGTTCTTCCAGCCCAGCGTTTCTCATGATGTACTCTGCATATAAGTTAAATAAGCAGGGTGACAATATACAGCTTTGACATACTCCTTTTTCTATTTGGAACCAGTCTGCTGTTCCATGTCCAATTCTAACTGTTGCTTCTTGACCTGCAAACAGATTTCTCAAGAGACAGGTCAGTTGGTCTGGTATTGCCATCTCTTTCAGAATTTTCCACAGTTTGTGGTGATCCACAAGTCAAAGACTTTGGCATAGTCAATGAAGCAGAAATAGATGGTTTTTTGGAACGTCTTGCTTTTTTGATAATCCAACAGATGCTGGCAATTTGATCTCTGGTTCCTCTGCCTTTTCTAAATCCAGCTTGAACATCTGGAAGTTCATGGTTCATATACTGTTGAAGCCTGGCTTGGAGAATTTTGATCATTACTTTACTAGTGTGTGAGATGAGGGCAATTGTGTGGTAGTTTGAGCATTCTTTAGCATTGCCTTTCTATGGGGTTGGAATGAACACCGACCTTTTCCAGTCCTTTTCCACTGTGAGGTGGTGGTAATAAATGCATGCAAAGACTTGTTGTCCCAATCCCCTATCTGACTGGCCAGTTCCTACTCAAGCCTCATGTCAAGTGCCCCATCTTCTCAGAACTCTTTCCTGACACTCACAACACTAATAACTTTCCATATTTTATAACTTTCATAACACATGGCTATAAAAACAATTGCTTCATTTCTATTTTTAATCTTACTTTGTTACTCCTATATAACGTTATGAACTCACTGAGAACTGGGCCCATTGGATGGATAGATGAGAGATACATACATACATACATACATACATACATACATACATACATGCATACATAAACTGCCCACATCTAACACCACAAGCTTTACCTCTCTTTCCTTAGCCTCTATATTGGTTAACAGCTTCTGCCTATACTGCTGAGTATCCAGAAGATCTGACATGATTTTATTTGAAGACAGAATGATTGAAAAATCCCACCAGCCATGATATTCTTCCTATTTTTCTATAATACTTTGCAGTGTGAAAATCTGACTCCCCCCTCCATCCACACTCCCTACTCCTGCAACAAATGCAGAAGGCACAAACCAGAGAAAGGGTACCCACCTTGACTTCCTTGTTTCCAGAGTCCCAACATCATTGTCTGTCAGGCAGGCTCAATACTGCTGAGTCAGTGCTGAGCTGTGTCTATACAGCTGTATCTGAGCTGCATCGATACCCCCAGTGGAAATCTCCAAGGCTGTAGCAGCTCAAGGCGCTTAGGAGGTGAAAGTGTCAATATAAGATGCATGTGGGTAGCCAGGGGGATGGTCTGCAAGACTGAGAGTTACCCACAGTCTCTGACCTTTAGATGTGCCATCAGTGTGGTGGGAAACACTGAAATCAACCTGCTCCATGATATAACAATTTGCTTCAGAAGAGCTCATTTTACTAGGCACTTCTAATTTAAGATATCTCTTTTTAATTTGCTCTTCCCTAGGGTTTTATCTAGTTGATAATAAGACTAGAATAACATTTTATTTTTCATAATCCCAGCTTTATTGAAAATTTGTCTCTCATGTGACTCATCTCCTTACAAAGACTAAAATAAGTGTTGAGTCCTCTAAATTCAGTGGCTTTGAAATCATCTGTGTGTATGTGTGCATATCTGTGTGTGTATGTGTGTGTGTGTATCTGTTGCATATGTGTGCATATGTTTATCCTTATTAGGCAAAGCTAATAAAATATGTTTATCCTTATTAGGCAAGACTAGTAAAATTATTATCATTTTCCACACTTTACATAAAATAATACTATTAGACTGAGGGTTTCTAACAAGCCAGAGAAACTGAGAGGGATTTTACTTGTTATTCCCTATATTTTTCCAGTGCTCATGCTCAGTTGTGTCCGACTCTTTGTGACCCTTTGGACTGTAACCTGCCAGGTTCCTCTGTCCTTGGGATTTTCCAGGTAAGAATATTGGAGTAGGTTACCATTTCCTTCTCCAAAGGATCTTCCCGGCCCAGGAATTGAAACTGTCTCCTGTGTCTCCTGCATTGTAGACACTTTTTACCCACTGAGCCACCGGGAAAGCAATTTTCATACAAATTGAAAGGTTACATTCTATTTACAGTTATTACAAAATATTGACTGAATTTCCCATGTTGTATAATACTCCCTTGAGCCTATCTTACACCCAATAGTTTGAGCTTTAAAAAAATAAATGACTTGGCCAGAATCACACAGCTGTGTAATGATAGAGATAAAATAGTCATTTGACTCCAAATTCCAGATGCATTTTTGACTTCAAGAAAAGGCAGAATTTAATAAATTGAACTCATTAAAAACATCAAAATGCCAATATTTGCCTTTTGTACATTGTCAACCTCCATGTCTTGTTTTTTTATAGAGCTTTTCTTGCATTTCACTTTGACCTTCATATGTTCATATAAACAAAATGCAAGTGGATAATTTTAACTATGTTTCTGTGAGTCCCAAGTACCTCTTCATGAACAAAGTACCATTATTGCTCATTCCTCCTGTCATACTGCTCTACACTTAGTCCCTTGAGGTCAGAATTGCTTATTCCTCTTCTACTGAAAAAGAGATAGGTAAAGACAGGTTTAAGAGAGAATTGATATGTCTGTTTACAAGTGCTTTAATTTGTGGATCTAAGTCTGTATAAAAGTATAACTTTAACCCTTACCATGTAAAATTAAGCCATAAACTCAAAGTCATCTTGAGATTTAGATTTCCATCATTATTGCTCATCACTACACCTCAGAAAAGTCCCCAATACACATGCAATCCTTTAAAATTCCATAATTCCACCCATATAGCTAATGCCCCCCTGCCTTCTCTCTAGGAGAGTTTGGAATGATGATATTTACTTGCACAAGTTTAATTGGATTCTTAGCTAGAGAGTCGTGAATCAAATCAATTCAATTTACCCAACATGCACTGAATACACACTGTTTATGAAACACAGCCCAGGTGGGATGCATGAGACAAGTGCTCCGGCCTGGTGCACTGGGAAGACCCAGAGGAATCGGGTGGAGAGGGAGATGGGAGGGGGGATCGGGATGGGGAATAAGTGTAAATCTATGGCTGATTCATATCAATGTATGACAAAACCCACTGAAATGTTGTGAAGTAATTAGCCTCCAACTAATAAAAAAATTAAAAAAAAAAAAAAGAAACACAGTCAGGTCAATTGTACAAGTGTACAAACAGTGTATTTGTACAATTAACTGTACAATTAATTAAATTTGTCTTTTGCAAATGAGGTCTGGGCTTCCCAGGTGGCAACAGAGATAAAGAACCTGGCTGCCTATGCAGGAGACATAAGAGACACAGATTTGATACCTGGGTTGGGAAGATTCCCGGGAGGAGAGTATGGTAACTCACTCCAGTAGTCTTGCCTGGAAAATCCCACAGACAGAGGAGCCTGGCAGGCTACAGTTCATGGGGTCAGTAAGAGTTAGAATTTACTGAACTGACTTAGCATGCACACATGCAAGTGAAGTCCACTGGGACAATGCAACATGTGCTGGAGACTTAAGGTGTTATAGGCAGTCCCACCTCCATTCTCTCACCACTTCCCTACCTCCCCAGAATAAATCCTCAGTTTCCCACTGCCCCTTCACTTTCCAGTAGTCCAGTAAGTGCTACTACCTTCTGCCCCCTCCCACCATGAGAACTCGGGCACAGGCATGGGAAGTGTTGGGCTCCACCACTTGTGAGGGTCTAGACTCACTCAACAGTTGTCCTCTTACCTCAAAAGCATGTGATATTAAATAGCAAACACAAAGCGCCATCATGTCAAAAGAGATCACAGAAGACAGGCAAAAGATCTTTTTTCCTGCTTTTTAAAACACATTTTCAGTTTGCACTGGACCCTGCAGATTATGTAGCTGGCCCTGGACACAGTGCCAAAGATTGGGAGGAAGTAAGTTGTAAGAACATGTGTTCTCAGATCTTCAAAATTCCAAGGATATGCTAGGAATTAGTTCTTGACCATACAAGTGGCTGCCAGTACGGTTCTGGTAAATTGACTCCTTTGAAAAAAAGTAAATGTTTCCATCTTGATCAATTTCAAACTACCAACACAATGTCACTGATGTGGAGCTGGGAAGAGGTACCCATTGTTAGCCCTCATGAGCTGGTACAGGCTGGCTTCTGCACACTTATGCAAGAGAGTACTCTTGGTGTGACACTTTAAAAACACGGATTCTGACTCCAAATTCTGGCTCTGTCTCTTACTAGCTCTAGAGCCTCAGGCAATTCACTGAACTTACCTAGCCTCAGTCCTTCTTCTACAAAATGAGGATATGAAATGACAGTACCTATCTCTTGAAGTTACTGAGAAAACTTGAGTCAATATCAGGAAATCACTTAGAAGGACATCTTGTCTTTTAGTAGGCACTATTTAAAAGGTTCTATTTTCGTTTGCTATTATTTTCTCCCATTCTAAAGGCTGTCTTTTCACCTCGCTTATAGTTATCTTTGTTGTGCAGAAGTTTTTTTTTTTAATTTTATTTTAATTAGGTCCCGTTTGTTTGTTTTTGCTTTTATTTCCAATATTCTGGGAGGTGGGTCATAGAGGATCCTTCTGTGGTTTATGTCAGAGAGTGTTTTGCCTATGATTTCCTCTAGGAGTTTTATAGTTTCTGGTCTTACATTTAGATCTTTAATCCATTTTGAGTTTATTTTTGTGTATGGTGTTAGAAAGTGTTCTAGTTTCATTCTTTTACAAGTGGTTGACCAGGTTTCCCAGGACCACTTGTTAAAGAGATTGCCTTTTCTCCATTGTATATTCTTGCCTCCTTTGTCAAAGATAAGGTGGATTTATCTCTGGGTTTTCTATTTTGTTCCATTGATCTATATTTCTGTCTTTGTGCCAGTACCATACTGTCTTGATGACCGTGGCTTTGTAGTGGAGACTGAGGTCTGGCAAGTTGATTCCTCCAGTTCCATTCTTCTTTCTCAAGATTGCTTTGGCTATTCGAGGTTTTTTGTATTTCCATACAAATTGTGAAATTATTTATTCTAGTTCTCTGAAAAATACCGTTGGTAATTTGATAGGGATTGCATTGAATCTATAGATTTCTTTGGGTAGTATACTCATTTTCACTATATTGATTGTTCTGAGCCATGAACACGATATATTTCTCCATCTATTTGTGTTCTCTTTGATTTCTTTCCCCAGTGTTTTATAGTTATCTATATATATGTCTTTTGCTTCTTTAGGTATATATATATATTTCTAAGTATTTTATTCTTTTTGTTGCAATGGTAAATGGAATTGTTTCCTAATTTCTCTTTCTGTTTTCTCATTGTTAGTGTATAGGAATGCAAGGGATTTCTATGTGTTAATTTTATATCCTGCAACTTTATTATATTCATTGATTAGCTCTAGTAATTTTCTGGTAGAGTCTTTAGGGTTTTCTATGTAGAGGATCATGTCATCTGCAAACAGTGAGAGTTTTACTTCTTCTTTTCCAATCTGGATTCATTTTATTTGTTTTTCTGCTCTGATTGCTGTGGCCAAAACTTCCAAAACTTTGTTGAATAGTAGTGGTGAGAGTGGACACCCTTGTCTTGTTCTTGACTTTAGAGGAAATGCTTTCAATTTTTCACCATTGATGATAATGTTTTCTGTGGGTTTGTCATATATAACTTTTATTATGTTGAGGTATGTTCCTTCTATTCCTGCTTTCTGGAGGGTTTTTATCATAAATAGATGTTGAATTTTGTCAAAGGCTTTCTCTGCATCTATTGAGATAATCATATGTTTTTTTTATTTTTCAATTTGTTAACGTGGTGTATTACATTGATTGATTTGTGGATATTGTAGAATCCTTGCATTCCTGGGATAAAGCCCACTTAGTCATGATGTGGGGTTTCAGGATGGGGAACACATGTACACCCATGGTGGATTCATGTCAATGTATGGCAAAGCCAATACAATATTGTAAAGTAAATAAAGAAATAAATAAAACTGAAAAAAGTTCTATTTTTTATATACTCCGATTATTTTTCATATACCTTGATTATTCATTGGAAGGACTGACGCTGAGGCTGAAGCTCCAATACTTTGGCCACCTGATGCCAAGAGCCAACTCAATGAGAAAGACCCTGACACTGGGAAAGATGGAGGGCAAGAGGAGAAGGGGACCACAGAGGATGAGATGGTTTGATGGCATCATTGACTCAATGCACATGAGATTGAGTAAACTCCAGGAAATAGTGAAGGATAGGCAAGTCTGGTGTGCTGTGGTCCATGGGGTTGCTAAGAGTCGGACAGGGTTTAGCAACTGAACAACCACACATTTTCGAGGCAAAATGGCATGTGTGATCTTGTTACTATCCCATACACCAGAGTATGAACTCTTTGGGGTCTAGAACTTTTTATTATACCATTAAATCCACAGCCCCTAGTGAAGTCCAACACATTTCATGAATGTTTGATGAATGAGCATTTATAATTCAGAATCTAAAATAGAGACTGGTTTTTTAAAGGTGAATTTTTGTCTTTCCACAAGGCATATACACAGACACAGAATTTGTCACATTTTATTTGCCTCCTACCTTGAATGTAAAATTTATTCAGTGCTATGTCTCTCCACTGGTGGCTCAAATGGTAAAAAAAATCTACCTGCAATGCAGGAGACCTGGGTTTGATCCCTGGGTTGGGAAGATCACCTGGAGTAGGGTATGGCAACCCACTCCAGTGTTCTTGCCTGAAGAATCCCATGGACAGGGCAGCCTGGATGGCTACAGTTCATGGGTTCTCAAAAAGTGGGACACGCCTGAGCAACTAACACTTTCAGATATCTTTCCACAGTGTGATGAGGTGTCTTAAAACTAACTAATACTAGAGAACTCATTTGAATCAGTTCCAATGAGGTGGATGAAACTGAAGCCTATTATATAGAGTGAAGTAAGCCCAGAAGAGCAATACCAATACAGCATATTAATGCATATATATGGAATTTAGAAAGATGGTAACAACAACCCTGTATGCAATACAGCAAAACAGACACAGATGTAAGGATCAGACTTTTGAACTATTTGGGAGAAGGCGAGGGTGGGACAATAAGATAGAATAGCTTTAAATATGTATATTACCATATGTAAAATAGATGACCAGTGTAAATTCGATGCATGAAGCAGGGCACTCAAAACTGGTGCTCTGGGACAGCCCAGAGGGATGGGGTGGGGAGGGAAGGGTAGTGGGAGGGGGGTTCAGAATGGTGGGACACATGTACACCTGTGACTGATTCATGTCATATGGCAAAAACCAACACAATATTGTAAAGTAATTAGCCTCCAATTAAAATAAATAAGTTAATTTTTTAAAAAACTAAATACTATTTGACTTCACCCTCTATTATAGAAACTAGGTATAGGAAGAGAAAAAATTAATTGGAGGCTAATTACTTTACAATATTCAGCATCATTATTCTTCTCAAGGTTTTATATTTCAGTGACATTATTTGTCTGTAGAAACCCAGAGTATTAAAGTAAGAAGAGGGTAGACAGGACGATGAATTCTACCTCTCTCCTGAAGCAACAGTTTCATCCACAAATTGGTGATCTGAACTGGTTTAAAACCTACAGTGACACAGGAGCCAGGCATATTGCCAACCCACTTTTCAGACAGAACTAATTTTTAGACAAATTTCTTATCTCAAAATGTCTAACACCCTGTATCTTCCATTTACTTTTAATGATTATGGCCTCTTGAGTTGGAAAAGCAAAATACAGTTATCTAATACTCTTCAAATATCCAACATCCCAGACAATATTTCCTGCCCCTATTTCTGTCATTTTAAATACTATGAAAACAAGCTTCTTTTTTCTAGTAAGGGAAATCACCCATTTTTTCTATTTTCAAATGTTAATAATAAACATATCTGATAATTTGATACTAAATTCTTTCAGTGTTTTCCCCATATCTTGTTTTTCTATTATTCTTATCTTGATGGATCTAATCAGTTTGTTTTGCAAGCAGACCACATTGACTAACTCATCATTGTATATCTTCTCTGAGGTACAGAATATTATTATTAATACTATCTTTTTTAAGAGTTAAATTTTGGCAGAATAGAGGAAGAAAAAGTGGGATCACCCCAGGAGTTTCCCTTTTTTATCTACAGTAAAGGATAGTGGAATACCAAAGATCAAAAATAACCCACCCTAAAATCAATAGCCTCAGGTCTCAATTATTTGTAGAAATTCTTTATTATTCAATCATAATTAATAAACTTTGACAAATTTTACCCATTAAAAAGTAACCATTTTCCCTCCAATCTTCCTGAAGCCAAGCATTTTTCTGCATTTGCTTCTCACATTTCTTCTTTCTCAATAGTTTTGTGATGTCAGTATTTTTAATTAACTTCGCTGATTGTCTTGGTAAGCAACAGCTCTTAGTAAACACAGACAGTATATAAGAAGTCACCTCATGGTCAGCAGAATTCTAACACAGCCCTCATGATTCCTACCCACTGGCATCCTTGCTTTTTCCAGTCCCCACTCCTTGATTACAGGCAGGACCTGTAACATCCTTCTAACAAGTCATGAAAACACAGAAATCATTCCCAAAGCTGTGTTACTTCCTGGGGCAAAAGTGAAAGGATTTTGCTGATATAATTAAGGTCCATAACCATTGAGAGCAGGAGGAGAAGGGAACAACAGAGGATGAGGTAGTTGGATGGAACCATAGACTCAACAAACATGAATGTGAGCAAACTCTGGGAGATAGTGAAGGACAAGGAAGCCTGGCTTGCAGCAATCGTAGGGTCACAAAGAGTGAGACACAACTGAATGACTGAACAACAGCAATCATCTTATTTTGATAAACAATCATCTTTATTTTGATAAATTTAAGTTAATCATAAAGGAGATTATCCTCGGTGTTCCTGATCCCATCAGGCAAGAACTTGAAGTGGAACATACTCTCCCTTTTTCTCTCTTCCCTTCCTTCACTTCCTCCTCCTCCTGCTGCCCTTCTTCTGCTTCTTCTCCTCTTTCTCTCTCTCCTCCCTGCATTGCTGGTTTTAAAGAATCAAAAAAAAAAAAAAAAAGAATCAAATGAAGCAAATGAATTCTATAGCATCAAGAAAATGGATTCTGCCCAAAACATGAGGAAGCTTGAAGTATAACTCCCGTTTCAGCCACCAGGTGAGAATTCAGATTAGCCAACATCTTGATTTTTATCTCATGAGACCCCAACCAGAGACCCAGTGAAGTTGTTCCCAGACTCCTGGTCTACTGGAAGATAACAAAATGTATGTTGTTTTAAGCTACCAAGTGTGTCCTATTTTGTTGCATAGCCAAAGATAATGAATCTCTGATTAGCTGCAAAAATTGAAGAATATATATATGTGTGTATATATTCTTCACATTATGCTTTCAGATAGAATGTTTTGGAAGTTCCTCTTTGATGAATGACCATTAACTTCCCTGCTCCTCTTGACCATGGTGCTTCTTAAAACAGTAACTGATACTCATTTGTTCACTGCTTTACTATTCATCCAATCCCAAGTTAAGCAAATTGCATTTACTCTCATCACTCTATGAAAGTACTCAGTTATTTTCATGAGGATCACCATAATTGAACTAATTGTTAATGTAACTGATGTTTTGGAATAATTCCTTTATTATTTTATGAGGAAGCAGAAAATAAAAGTGGTTAAATCATAGAAGTATAGGCTCTTTTTTATAACAATTTATTATTTAAAGTGTAATGAAAGCAATCTGATATCATATGATACTTGGAGTTCATTAACCAAGGGATGAACAACTTTTTATGTAATATCCCATTTAGAGATATTTCTATATGTTTAATTATGAATGGCTGCAATTCTTCCCTGAAATTTTATTATGATTAAATGATTTTGATGATATTTAGATGATTTACTCTTAGAATTTAATAAATCCTAATCTAAAAGCTATGTTTAATCCCTACTCTAGAAGCTATATTTAGCACTCTTATGAGGTAAGCATTATTATTCCTTATAATTTATTTTTAAATAAAATACAGTTCAGAAGAAAAGTAAATTTCCTAAGACCACAGATCAAGTAAATAACAAAGAAAAGAATAGAACTTTGAAATAAAAAAAATTTATGCTAGATCCTGGAATTTCAAACATTGTATATCATTAAGCTTAGGCTTAGAAAAGTTCAGTTTTAATAACTGAAATCATCATTTCTTGTAACAGTAGATTTTAATTGTAATCAATGTTTCCTTTTATATTCATCTGGGATACAGGAGTTCCCATGAATCAGAGTGCGCCAAATGTTGTTGTTGATCAGGCACCAAGTCATGTCTTTGTAACCCAATGGATGCTGAAGCTGAAACTCCAAAACTTTGGCCACCTGATGCAAAGAACTGACTCATTTGAAAAGACCCTGATGCTGGGAAAGATTGAAGGTGGGAGGAGAAGGGGACTACAGAGGATAAGATGGTTGCATGGCATCACTGACTCTATGGACATGAGTTTGAGTAAGCTCCAGGAGATGGTGATGGACATGGAAGCCTGGCATACTGCAGTCCATGGGATTGTAGAATCAGACACAACTGAGCTACTGAACTGAACTGAACTGAACTGGATTGCAGCATACCAGGTCTCCCTGTCCCTCACTATCTCCCAGAATTTGCCCAAGTACATGTCTTTTGAATAAGTGATGGCATCCAATCATCTCATCCTCTGTCACCCTCTTCTCCTGCCTTCAATCTTTCTAATAATCAGGGTATTTTCCAATGAGTTGGCTCTTTGCATCAGGTGGTCAAAGTATTGGAGCTTCAGTTTTAGAATCAGTCTTTCCAAAGAGTACTCAGTGTTGATTTCCTTTAGGATTGACTGGTTTTATATTCTTGCTGTCCAAGAGATTCTCAAGAATCTTCTCCAGCACCACAGTTCTTCAGCGCTCTGTCTTCTTTCTGGCCCAACTCTCACATCCATACACGACTACTGGAAAAACCATACCCTTGACTATAAGAACCTTTGATGGCAAAGTGATGTATTTGCTTTTTAACAAAGTCATGTCTTTGCTTTTTAAATCTCTCCTATGCCCTTTGTGAATACCACAATTAACAGCTGCAGTGAAAAAATGTGGTGTATTTAATTTCATACTTCTAAGAGAATAATGGATAGACAGGATCCATCTCCAGGAAATAAATGGTATCTTAATTCAGGAAAGCAACTTAGTAGGTTATTTTTATTTTTCATAAAGAAAAGTAAGGCTCCAGAAGCATAACCTGAATGATAACGGCTGAGAAAACTAAACTCTGCATATTAAAAGAGAGAGAGAGAGAAGTTGGAAATCAGGAACAGAGATGACACAATGAATGGATATTAATGAGGAGCGAGCTGGCCAAAGAGAAATCCTCTATAAGACAGATGGCAGGATATTTATAAACCTTTCATTGTAACATAACATGTATGCAGAAAAATGCAAATCTGCTCAATAAATTTTCATAGAGCGCAATTGGGTAACCACTGTCGGTATCAAGAAAAAACACATCAGTGTCTCAGAAACCACCTCTCTCCTCCTCCTAGCTACTGCTTCAATTCTTTTCTGAAAAAGGAGAAGAAAAATTATAACCAATACCATGACTTTCAAGATTATAAATTAGTATTACCTTTTATTATTTTACATAAACAAAATTTTGTCAATCCATTATTTTGTGTCTGATTCTTTTGTTCAACATTATTTCTGTACAATTCTAACCCATTTTGCATATATCAAAGTAATATGTTCTTTTTTATCTCCTCATAATATATAACTTTATGAAGATACCACATTCAGTTATGAATTTTACTGTTTATAAACATTTGATTTGTTATATGTTGACCTATTAAAAATAATGTTACCAGGAGTATTCTTGTGTTATGTCCTTTGATAAACATATGCATGCATTTCTTCAGGAAATAGTCTTTGTAGAAGTACTTGATCATAGGTTTTGCATAAGCTATCTTAAAAGATACTCCTAAATTGCACCAATATATATTTCCTCTGGCAGTAAATGGAACCCCTATTTATTCATATATTTAGTAGTCCTTAATATGATTTGTTTGTTCACTTTCACCACGCTGGCGGGTGAGTAATAATATCATTGGGATTCCTTGGTGGCTCAAGTGGTTAAGAGTCTGCCTGCAATGCATGAGACCTGGGTTCAACCCTTGGGTCATGAAGATTACCTGAAGAAGGGAATGGCAAAGCACTTCAGTAGTCCTGCTTGAAAAATCCCATGGATGGAGGAACCTGGCAAGCTACAATCCATAAGGTTGCAAAGAGTCAGAAGTGACTGAGTGACTTCACTCACAATTTCAATTTTTATTTCACTAATAGTGAAGACTGAAAACCTTTAAAATGTTTGTTGGCTATTTGAATGTCCTCTTTGGTGAAGTGGTAAAGTCGTGTATCCATTTTTCTACTAGTTATCTTTTCCTGATAATTTTATAAACCTTTATGCATTTTGGATACACAAGAGAAATAACATCTTCTGTATCAAAACAGAGCATTGCTGTAGTCAGAACCATATCCACAGCCATATATGTGTCCAAATCCATAATCACAGCCACAGCCATATCTGAAACCACAACCGTGTTCAGTCCTTTGTAGTTCTTGCATCCACAGCTGTAGTAATAGATTCAGTCACATCCAGAGCCATGCTGGGTACATAGCTATAGCCTCCACAAGAGTTATAGTAGCAGCATCCCATGGTTTCAGGATTAGTGTGCTGTAATAGGAAGTTTCTAATGTCCCTCACGCATCTGGGATTCATACACTGTGAGAAATGGGTGGGGCCTACCTCAGTATGAATCTGCTTCTCATCACAGAAATTTGCATACGATGAGCTCATTATTTTGGTGACTTAAATGTGTTACAAAATTTCTTTTTAATCTGCTGTTACTAGAAAACTATATCAAGCAATCAGCAACTTTAAAGGAAATGAACATGACCCAAGTCCACGCTATGAAAACATACTCGACACCCTTGGTTCTAACCTACAACCGTCACTCTCCTTGTTAACTTCTTCACATAGTACTTTCAGAAAAATTGAAGATTAAATTCAACATTCCCTATATGATACTTCAAATGTGTAAGACTTACTCCCACCAGAGTGCCAACTGGCAAAACCCAACACGTCGTTTGACAATCAACACAGACATCATCTGATTCACATACCCCTTCTTTGAGGCTGCACCCTTATATTATGCCATGACCCCTGCACATTACACTATGATCTTCTCTTTGATTATCTAGCTACCTTGCTGAATTTCATTTGCTTACCTGAAATGCCTTTTGTTTATTGGACCTAGCTTAACATCTGGTTCAAAGGAACCACAAAGCCACTGGGGGTTTAATAAAGCAAAGAATGAATAAATATTGTTGTGATCCTTAATTTTATGTCAGCTTGATAGGGTTATGAGATACCAGGTAATTGATAAGCATATTTCTGGGTGGGCCTGTGAAGGTGTTTCTAGAAGAGGATTTTGGGGCAGGGCAGTGGAAGTTGTCTATACAATACTATAGTGGTGGATACACACTATACATTTGTCAGAACCACAGAATGTACACCAGGAGTGAATCCTAACATAAACTGCGGACTTTGGATGACAATGACAAGAACGTGTCGGCTCATCAGTTATTTCAAATGCACACTGTAGGGCAGGAGGTGTTCATGTGTAAACACAGGGAGTGTGCAGGAACGACCCATCCTTTCCACTCCACTGTGAACTTAGATCTCTTAAAAATTGTTTACTGATTTAAAAAATAATAAATAGGAACTTTCTTGACTGTACAGTGGTTAAGACTTCACCTTCCAATAGAGGGGGTATGAGTTCAGTCCCTGGTTAGGGATCTAAGATCCGTGTGCCTCTTGGCATAGCCTGTCCAACAAACCAAAACAATTTTTTTTTAAAAAGCCAGAAACAATATTGTAACAAATTCAATAAAGACTTTTTGAAAATGGTCCACATCAAACAAATTTTCTAAAAATCGCTTTAAAAATAATAATAAACTTTAAAAGCACAAAAAAGAATGAATGAGTGAAAAATGAATTAAATTAATGAAAAGACAAGCGATCATTAGATCTGCTAATATTTAAGATGCTGCTGATTCTTAATATTCAATTACTATTTTAATTAGCAACTAAAACACAAATTTCAGCAATGATAGCTAAAATAGCAACAAATATTGACAATTATTTTTTGTTGTTGTTGAGTTGCGAAGTTGTGTTGCAAGGATTCTCTTTTGCAACAACAGGGATTTTAGCCCACCAGCTCTTCTGAGCATGGGATTTCCCAGGCAAGAATACTAGAGTGGGTTGTTATTGCCCTCTTCAGGGAATCTTCCCGACCCAGGGGTTGAACCCATGTCTCCTGCATTGGCAGGTGGATTCTTTACCACTGAGCCACCTGGGAGCACACCCACCCATGGTAGCCCATGTTATTCCCCAGAGGCCTGTGAGAGATATTTTCTAATTTGTTCTTATCATTTTATAAATAAACAGGTTGGTGTTAAAGGTTAAGATATTGGCAATATCACTCAGTCTTCAGCAGAAGAATTTAAATCAAGTCTTTTGAATATGATATCTATACTATAGGAGTTCCCTCTGGTCCAGCGGTTAAGTATCTGCCTGCCAATACAGGGGATATGGGTTCAGTCCCCGGTCCAGGAAGATGCCACATGCCACAGGGCAGCTAAGTGCCACAACTTCTGAGCCCACACTCTAGAGCCCGTGCTCTGCAGCAAGAGAAGTCCCCCAAATGAGAAGCCCACTCACCACAAGTAGACAGTAGTCCCCACTCACTGCAACTAGAGAAAGCCTACACACAGCCATGAAGACCCAACGCAGCCATAAATTAATTAAGTAATTTTTTTAAACCTATGCTTTTTCTGGAAGTCTCAAAAGAAGAGAAGGATAAGTAAGATAATTCATTTCTAAGGTTTTTTTCCATAAAACTTACATTCACTATATCTTCTAAGTAACAGACACTTATGATTCTTTCCTTTTATATACCGAAGTTTTTAAATCTCCTTTTTGACCTTCACCACTGCAATGAAACCACAACCCCTTCTTAAGTAGACTCCCTTATTGAGTTCTTACATTCACTGCAAACCTCCCTTCAAACTTGAAATGTTATGTTCTTGTGGTAATGCCATGCTATTCTCTGGTTTTGAAGAGAAGGGCCTATTATTTTTACGAAAAGGAGTTATGAAACACTAGAAGTTGGAAAGAAAGAACAATGATTTTTCTAACAGTTTTAATTTTGAATCTTATGTAACAAAGTGTCATAAATCCACAACCTCCATGTGAAAGACATACGTTTCTTTCAAACCTTCCTCAAACTGTCTAATTATTTTGGATATTTATGATTGCTCTTTCTTATAATAATCTTCTGCAATATCAGTCCTTCCATACTCCTGGATTTATTATAAATGTGTTTTTCTACTACTATTATGACAAAGGTTGTATCACAATGATCTTTATTTGCATTAATTTTCTTTCTTGCTTTTCTGTGGTCATCAGAAAACTGGTGAGCATTTATTAAGCACATACAGTCTGAAAGGCATTAACATATTGAGTTTTGAAAATGTGTCCCTGTGTTCCAGGCTTAAACTTCTGTTTCAGGAACTCCCCTTTGACCTGGCATGTCTCATGCCTGTGACCCAATTACACTTTTTCATGTGATCAACCCCCACTTCTTCAGGACTACACATCAACCCCATCACCCACTGCAACTAACTGTTTCTTGGTAAAAAACATTACTAATGACCCACGTTGCAATTTCCAATAACTTTTTTACATGCCCATTTCTGAGCACAGTAACCATCCTTTTCTCTTGAAAATGTACAACCTTTAGTTTCCTGATAATAGACTTTTTTTAGTTCAAACCTTAACTTCTCTGAAAACCACATTTTTAATTGGCTCCTCTTAAAGTATCTTCAACTTGTCTTTTTAATTATTAGGGTTGCCTTAATTCTGTCCTCATTACTTATTCTCATTTTCTACATGCTTGCTCTCAGTCGTGTTTGATTCTTTGTGATCCCATGAACTGCAGCCCACCAGGCTTCTCTGTCCTTGGAATTCTCCAGGTGAGAATGCTGGAATAGGTTGACATTCCTTCTCCAGGGTATTTTCCTGACCCAGGGATCAAACATGGGTCTCCCGCATTGCAAGCAGATTCTTTACCATCTGAGGCAATGGGGAAGCCCCTCCCGTTGTTTTAACTGCCTATAATTCCAAGCACAGGCTCCTCTGATTGTCGCTGTTCAGCTGCTCAGTCGTGTCTGACTCTTCATGACCCCATGGACTGCAACACGCCAGGCTTCCCTGTCCTTTACCATCTCCCGAGGCCTGTTCAAACTCATGTCCACTGAGTCGGTAATGCCATCCAACCATTTCATCCTCTGTTGTCCACTTCTCCTCTTGCCTTCAATATTTCCCAGTCTCAGTGTCTCTTCTAATGAGTCGGCTCTTCACATCAGGTGGCCAAATTATTGGAGCTTCAACTTCAGCATCAGTCTTTCCAATTAATATTCAGTGTTTATTTCCTTTAGGATTGACTGGTTTGACCTCCTTTCAGTCCTAGGGACTCTCAAGAAGTCCTAGGGACTTCTCCAACACCACAATTCAAAAGTATCAGTTCTTCAGTGCTCAGCTTTCTTTATAGTCCAACTCTCACATCCATACATGACTACTGGAAAAACCATAGCTTTGACTAGATGGACATTTGTCAGCAAAGTAATGTCTCTGCTTTATAATATGCTGTCTAGGTTTGTCATAGCTTTTCTTCCAAGGAGCAAGCGTCTTTTAATTTCATGGCTGCAGTCACCATCTGCAGTGATTTTAGAGCCCAAGAAAATAAAGTCTGTCACTGTTTCCATTGTTTCCCCATCTATTTGACATGAAGTGATTGGACCAGATGCCCTGATCTTCACTTTTTGAAAGTTGAGTTTTAAACCATCTTTTTCACTCTCTTCTTTCACCTTTATCAAGAGGCTCTTTAGTTCTTCTTTGCTTTCTGCCATAAAGGTGGTGTCATCTGCATATCTGAGGTTATTGATATTTCTCCCAGCAATCTTGATTTCAGCTTGTGCTTCATCCAGCCCAGCATTTTGCATGATATACTCTGCATAGAAGTGAAATAAGCAGGGTGACAAGGCTTTTCTGATAGCTCGGTGGTAAAAAACCTATCTGCCAATGCAGGAGACACAAGTTCAATCCCTGGGTCAGGAAGAGCCCCTGGAAAAAGAAACTGCAACCCACTCCATTGTTCTTGTATGGGAAATCCCATGGACATAGGAGCCTTGTGGGCTACAGTCCACAGGGTCACAAAGGATTGGACATGACTTAGATACTAAACAAAAGTGTTAGTCGTTCAGTCGTGTCCAACTCTTTGGCTCCCCATGAACTCTAGTCTGCCAGGCTCCTCTGTCCATGGAATTCTCCAGGCAAGAATACTGGAAAGAGCTGCCATTCCTTCTCCAGGGGATCTTCCTGACCCAGTGGCCAAACCTGGGTTTCCTGCATTGCAGGCAGCGTCTTTATCCTCTGAGCCACCAGGGAAGCCCACAAATAACAACAGCAACAATTCCAAGTACATAAATCCAACTTGCTAAAAAAAGAAAATTTTTTATGAATGTCACTCTGAAACCATAAATTCCATAGACCTTATACCATTGTTATTTTCTGGAATCTTAAGTAGTGTCTAGAACCTTGTTAGATCTAGTAAATACTTGTTATGTAGATGAAAGAGTAAGCACATCTTATTCATCCTTAAATCTTCTCTTCCTCCTATGTTTCTACTCTCAGGGATGGGCACAACCCAATCACCCAAGCCACATACCTAAGAGTTATGCTTCACAGTAACATCTCCATCAACCACCAACATCCAGGCAGTCATCAAGACTTGATTCTTCCTTCTACACACATCTCTGGAATCTGCATATTCCCTCAGGCCATGCTCTATTCCTATATCATCATCATCATCTTTTCTGTATTTTATTTTTTGGCTGCACCATGTGACGTAGGGTCTTAGTTCCCCAACCAACTATTGAACCCAAGCCCCCTGCACTGGAAGCATGAAATCTTAACCACTGGACTGCAAGGAAAGTTCCATCTTTCCTGTGTTCCTGTATTTTTAGTATAAATCTGGTCTTTATAACAGCAAGTCATTTTACAAACTACTACCATAACTTTTCTAAGCTACAAGGCAAAGTGTGTGTCTTCATTAACTCAATTCAATACTCCTTATCACCATGAGACATGAAACAGAAATTCTGAATTACACCATGACATATTATGTATTCCTTAACTTTGCCAAACTACAAAGATATGAATCCTAGTCTGCAGGAGATTCTTAATAAATATCTCTTGTGTTTAGCTGGCAAGAGGAATACAAGTGTTTTCATACTTTCCTGCCTTTTCACATGCTACTTCGCCTGACTGGAATATCTCCACCAGGTACTAACTAGCAAACTCAGTCTTCATATCTTTTGTGAAGGTTTTAGGACCTCCTTTTATACCAGCCAGTGTCAAGCATCACAGTCCTTTTATGGCTTTACAAATGAGCAGGCGCATAAATTAAAAGAAGAATTACTTTTATCTGCTGTTTTATTATTCATTTTGAACTTTAAACACAAAGTCAAAAAACAACTATGTAGTATCCTGGTCATAACATTGTTACAGTTTTCATCTTGTTGCTTTTTGTTTCTGTTCTTATAAAGCCTATGAGTACTTTGGAGGCAATTATTTTTTGTTTGTTCATTTATCTTATATTCTCCCATTGTCTGCCATATATAGCAACTAGTGCATATATATATATATATACACACTATATATACAGACTTTGCTATTTGCTGCACAGAATAGAATAGAATGGGATGGAATGGTATTGGATTGGATCAAAAAGTTAATTTTTATAGTAATGTCTAGGATGGATTACAAAAGAGAACGTTGAAGTCATAGAGAACATTTATTAAATTATTATACTAGATAAAAGGCAAGGAATCTCCAGCCTAAACAGTTGAAATGACACTTGAAAGAAAGGTAAATTAAAAGAAGAATTATAAACAGAATTTGACAAGAGATTGTTCCTGGTAATAAAGAAAAAAGCTGGATAATGATGCTATACTTTCCGACCTTTGCAACTTGGTAAAAATGACAGCATTTTAACATTTTCTATTATCTTTTCTCTACATTTAAGAAGATTTCAACTCTCTGTGTGTAAGATCTTTGGGATCAAGAAAAGATTCCCACAAAGCATGATGAGAAGATGGCCCAGCTTTCATTACTTGGTAATAACAGTGATTAAAATGAGTAATGAAAGCTCTGATATTTGTCTCCGCTGGGTATCTCACACCCTAGAGATGCTCATAAAAGAAATGATCTAGTTATTAACTTTACACCTTTGGCTACTGTTGTAACCACCACATCCTTTATTATAAACACAGCTTGCAGGTGTTGCATCATTTATTTTGTCATCCTGGTATAACTGCAAGTGGGTAATCATGACAAAGTACAAATGTGCGCCTGACTCAGTGTTCCTATTAGGAATGACCCTACCAATTTTTCATCAGATTGTTTCTTTCTGAGAATCTCTGGTTCACCGGCAAATTGTAATTGGCTAAGTGTCTGAAGGGATGTAAGTTTCAATGATAACTGATCGGTACTTTTTTCAAATTACAGGAGAATCTAGGGAAGCCAGTATTGTGTTGTGATCCCGATTGTGCAGAACAGAAACCCATGGGAGGGCAGGTCTCATGGCCTGAGTTATGCGGATGCTGGTATTAGAAAAGCAAGAAATGCTTCTTTCACAAGCACGAAGACTGTGTGCTGTATGCAACCACCTACCCTCCAAGACTTGAACCAAACGGCAAACCATGTTGTGAAATTTTACAGCCAAGACACTCTTTGTGCCGATTACTATGTTTCATCAGAGAAATCGATGGCACTACATTGCATATGATGTTGAAAGAAAAAGAAAATTAAATTAACTCAAGGAAGATACAACTGTGCCCCTGCAGTCCTATGAAATGTTGTATATGCAACTGGGAACTGAAAGCCATGAAAAGACACGTAATAAACTAGACTTTAACTTAGGCAACAAGAGGATCCATGATGGTTCTCTCTATAGTACATATGACACTGCACAACAAGCCCAGTTTCCAATTAATGGAGGTTCTTTCTTGATTGATTGAATTGATTCGTGTCCCCCTAAATTCATATGTTGAAGCCCTAATCCCCATAGTGAAATTTAAAGATGGGGTTTTGGGGAAGTAATTAGATTTGGATGAGGTCATGAGGATGGGGCTTTCATGAAGGGATCAGTGTCCTTTTAAGAAGAGATACTAAAGAGGTTGCTCTCTCTCTCTTTCTTCCATGTTAAAGACACAGCCAGAAGGCCATCTGCAAAACTAAGAAAAGAGCTCTCACCAAGGAAACTTGACCTTGGATTTCCCAGCTTCCAGAACTATGAGAAATAAATCCCTCTTGTATAGGCCACCAACCTATGGTATTTTGTTAGACACAAGCTAACTAACACAGTTACTATCAACTCTGAGCTGGTGATGGCCATCTTTAGTTTCAGCACTAACATTCAAGTCAGAATATTAACAGTTCCCATTTAGATTAAAGTGGCCAGAGGTTTTCATATCAAAATAGAAATTATTCAAATATTAGGTATAGTTAAAAAAAAACGCTAAAGTCTAGAATAGATAACAATTTTATATTCAGTAACTGAATTAATACAATTATTGCATCCAGATCCAGCTTCTTTTTCACAAGTCCCCAGTGTTCAGAAAGACTTCCCAGGTGGCTCAGTGGTAAAGAATCTGCCTGTGCAGGAGATACAGTTTCAAACCTTGAGTCGGTAAGATTTCCTGGAGGAGGAAATTGCAACCTACTTCAGTATTGTTCCCTGGAAAATTCCATGGACAGAGGAGCCTGGAGGGCTGCAATTCATGGGGTCACAAAGAGTCAGACATGACTGTGCATCTGAGCACGCAAAATTCAGAAAACACACAAAGAAGTTGAAAAGCTACAATCTCATATGTTTCATAGGATATAATTTGACCCTTCTAAAACCTTCATTTTTTAAAACCACTTATTTTATTCTTGCAAGTTAGAATCTAAAGTTCAAATTCTCCTTTTAAATTTAATTTTAAAATCATCTTCCTAAATTTCTTATTCATTTTCATCTAAATCAGAAGAATGTTTTATTTCATATTAATAGGAATGAAGATGATCACTTTTTTATTTAAAAATCATATTCAAAAAACTGAGAATAGTTGTAGAAAGAAACTAAAATGTAAATAATGAGAGAATGGCTGAGTGGAAGAAAGGAAGGGAGACAGAGAAGATGAGATTACTGCTTAAGTTTATAATTTTATATTGGAAGGAAAATAGTATAAACATTGTCAAAAAATGAAAACAAAATAGCTTCTAGAAAGGTTTCCCTAGTAGCTCAGACAGTAAAGCATCTGCCAGCAGTGCAGGAGACCTGGATTCGATCCCTGGGTCTGGAAGGTCCCCTGGAAAAGGAAATAGCAATCCACTCCAGGACCCTTGCCTGGAAAATTCCATGGACAGAGGAGCCTGGCAGGCTACAGTCCATGGGATTGCAAAGAGTTGTACACAACTGAGTGACTAAATTCCCTGGATGGTCAGTTCTTTTTAACAATGAAAAATTAGAGCAACTAAACTTTAGACTCTAAGTTGTTTAAGGCATTAGAAAATATGTAACTAGAAAATGAAGCCACTGTCTATTTTAAAGAAAATATAAACAATTGCATCAGGAAAATTAGCCTATAGATAAAACACCATAATGAAATTATTTTCACTTCTGTTGAGTTTTTTACTCTTATCTTCAATCAGTGAGGAACAAGTAACAATACTTTAAATCTCTTGCCTCCTCTTTTCGTTTCCCTGTGACTGTAAATTAATTGACACAGTTTGGCAGATGAAACCTTTGTAATACCAGGAAGTATTTTATAGGCTTCCTGGGTGATGCTAGTGGTAAAGAAACCATCTGCAAGTGCAGGAGAAGTAAGAGACATGAGTTCAGTCCCTGAGTTGGGAGGTCACCCTGAAGAAGGGAATGGCTACCCACTCCAGTGTTCCTGCCTGGAGAATTCCGCAGACAGAGGACTCTGACAGGCTATAGTCCTTAGGGTTCCACAGAGTTGGACACCACTGAAATGACTTAGCACACACGCAAGTATTTTTATTTCCTTCCCTACAACACTAGCAAGATTTTATCTTCCTGACTAGATTTTAAGTTTTGAACTATTACTTTAGTTAACAGATACCTCGAATAGGTGCTTGATTAAATATAAGATAAATTGAAATATATAAATACAAAACTATGCTTCTTATAGTCACCTCATATGTCCAGCTCATAGAAAGTCCTGGGGTTTTTATCAGTTTAACTAAGAAAATACCTATATCTTGTCTTCACATAATCAAATGCCATATCTGAAACCTGAAAACAAAAATAGTATTCTCTTTGTTTAAAGTATCTGACTCTTTAACTCTTATACACCATAACTACATTTCCTAAAAGTTTTCAAATATTTGTCATGGTCCAAATAAAGAAAAAAAAGAATCACTCAGACTATGTGATGGAGTAGCCACACACTCCATTTTTGAAGAACCCCTCAGGCCACTGATTAATGCAATCAATTGAGTACCAGACCATTACATCTGATTAAGCACTCCCTGATTTTATTGGCAATTTAAGAACTCCAGCTTAAAACTGAGGAGGAAATTGAGAAGTATTAAAACTCATACATCTTTTTTCTTTTCAGGAGGGAAAACTTCATTTGGTATTCAGTCCACACTAGATAAGGGGTGATCTATGGAGACAAACACACTGTATCATGGACATGCATAAAATGAATAAATAAAAAGAAAAATATCCCCCAAAACACAGAATTTTAACCAACAGCCTTACTGTTGAGTGGACTGTTCTTTCTGGTGAACTCCTTTGCAACCCAAGTTATAATCATGCCAGTAACAACTAATGAAATGAGATCTCTGCTCCTAGAAATGCTAGGAACCAGCATATTATTTAATACTCTTTCCTGATTTCCTCAACATTTCCTATGGATAAGAAAGACAAGCTTCTGTAAGAAATTTCAAGAGACTCGAAACACACCTGAATACTGACAGAAAAGAGAGGACACCAAGGACTGATGGGGCTATCTCTCAACCTGATGTTGGAAAATTGACTCCTGTAAAGTGGATCGTCATACTAGCAGTTATCCAAGGGGCTTGCCTGGTGGCTCAGATGGTCAAGACTCTGCCTGGGGGAGAGGGGTTCAATGAGGGTTCGAATGTGGGAGACCTGGGTTCGATCCCTGGGTCAGGAAGATCCCCTGGAGAAGGAATGGTAACCCACTCTAGTATTCTTGCCTGGGAAATCCCATGGACAGAGGAGCCTGGCGGGCTACAGTCCATGGGGTCACTAAGAGTCAGACACGACTGAGTGACTTTCACTTTCACTTAGTAATTATCCTATAATAAACTTATACTAAGTGAAAAATGGGCCAGTTCACCATGTCATTAATTATGCAAAGAGAAATCATGAATCCTCTTGCTGCCTATCTTAGAGAATAGGTTATCATGAGTCTTCTCATGGGTTTCAGGGCTCAGGTACACATGCAATGCTTTATATGGCCAGTAGAGGCACAACTGTATCTTCTTATATCAGTGCTTCATTCTCTTTTAAATTGTCAAATAATAGTCTATTAAAATGGATATATGATATTCATTTATCCATTCATCAGTTAGCATAAATTTGTTTTGTTTGCACTTTTTGACAAAGATGAATAGTTTTGTAGATTCAAGTACGAGTTTTTGCATAAAACGTGTTTTCATTTCTCTTGGACATACACCTAGGAATTGAATTGCTGGGTTATATGGTTTGTTTATGTTTAAAACTGTTGAGAAACAGCCAGAATGTTTTCCAAAGCACCTGCACCACTTTACATCCCCACAAAGCACTGTATGAGGGATCCAATTTCTTCACATTCTACCAATGCATATTACTATCTGACTTTTGATTACAGTCATCCTAGTGAGTGTGAAGTAATACCAGATGGAATTTTAATTTACCCATTTTCTAATGACCAGTAATGTTGTGCATCTTTTCACATGCTCATTGGGCATTTGTAGAACCAGATGCTGCTTGTAATCAGATGTTACACCTACATATATTTGAATTAGATTGTCTTTTATTATTGAGTTTGTAAGAGTTCCTTATATATTCTAGATAAAGTCTTTCTTAAGGTATATGATTTGAAATATTTTCTCCCATTCTGTGAGTTATCTTGATCAGTTCCATTGAAGACCAAAAGTTTTTAATTTTATAAAATCAAAATTATCTATTTTTCCTTTGTCACTTGTGTTTTTATTATCATAACTAAGAAAGTTTTACTTGAATGTCATGAAGAATTACTGCTATATGTTTTTCTAAGAGTTTGAGAGTTTTAGCTCAGCTATTTAGGGCTAGGATCTATTAAGAGTGTACAGTAAAAAGAAGGGATCCATCTTTATGTACTGTTTTGCATATAGATATCCTGTGGTTCCAGCACAAATCATCTAATGCAATTGTTCTTTTGTAACTTGAGAAAGATATTGACATTCACAATTTCGGCTCAAAAGTATATCAAAATGTTGTAAGAACTCAGGGTTTTATTGTATTTTATAATTTTAAATCATTTAGTTATTCTCTTATATTCAATGAAAACTAGATTTTACATAGAAGACTAAAGATAAAATACACATTTTTAAAAGATTAAAATGTGGTGAAGAAGTCAGCACAATTATTTTTTAATATTTAAAAAGCATATTAAACAATGTCCTTGAATTTCACAGCAATTAATCACATAGAAAATGAACATGGATTTGGAAATCAGAATATCATGTTGAAGCTCCAGCCATTCTTATGATATTAAACAAGTCATTTAAGCTCACTGAGATGTAGTTTATTTGTTTTTAAAATGAGTGAGATACAAACAGCTCATGAAGCTCAATATCCTAAAAACAAATAAAACAAAAAATGGAAAGGGAGATCTAGACAGATATTTTCAAAAGAAGACATACAGATGGCCAAAAAGGCATATGAAAATATGTTCAATATTGCTAATTATTAGAGAAATGCAAATTAAAACTGTAATGGTGTATCACCTCATTCTGACACCAGAATGATCATCATTAAAAAGTCCTCAAACAATAAATGCTGGGGACAGTATAGAGAAAGGGTACCCCCTACATTGTTGGTGGGTATGTAAATTGGCCACTATGGAAAACAGTACAGAGGTTTCCTAAATGATTAAAAACAGAATTACCATATGGTCCAGCTAATCCACTCCTGGTCTGATATCCAGAGGAAACCATAACTCAAAAATATACACACATCCCAGTGTATCCAGGATTCAGGAGATGCAGGTTTGATCTCAGTGGATTCTTTACCACTGAGCCACTTGGAAAGCACTGACATTAACATACTTCTATGTATACAATATATAACTAATAATAACCTGCTGTGTAGCACAGAGAAGCCTACTCAATACTCTTTTATGACCTACATGGGAAAAGAATCTTTAAAAAATAACATTATAATGACTGCGGGATGAATGGATAGAGAAAATGTGGCACATATATACAGTGGAATATTATTCAGCCATTAAAAAGAATAAAATAATGTCATTTGCAGCAAAAATGAATGGACCTGGAGATTATCATACTAAGGGAAGTAAGTCAGACAAAGAAAGACAAATATCAAATGATATTGCTTATATGTGAATTCTAAGAAAAATGATACAAATGAACTTTTTTTACAGAACAGTCAGACTACAGTTTAGAAAATAAGCTTATTTTCCAAAGGGAAAAGGTGGTGGGGAGGGATAAATTAGGAATTTGGGATTTACAAACATATGCTAGTAACATTTAAAATATATAAGCAACAAGGAT